>NC_141598.1:41876549-41959049 GCF_047967505.1 Dipteris shenzhenensis | reverse complement strand
GCCTTTTATGCTATTTTTTACATTTATTGTCATATGAAGCGCCTTATAATAAACCCGACCATCCCGACCATTCACTAATTAACGAGTATCAGTGGGATGCATAAGTGGATAATATCATGTGGGCTGCATAAGTGGATATCAGGGGAACAGTTTTTAGTGGATAGATTGCATCAGTTGGGTATCAGTGCACAGATATCAATGGATGAACAGATTACATGAATCTTCACGAAGATTGAAGCTTTATCACTAGACGACATTTTATATTACTTGTAAAGCTTTATTGGCTAATTCTTTTACATTTGTACAAATATTTAAGCCTTGTAAAGCCTTTTAGGCTATTTCCCACATTTATTGCCATATGAAGCCTTGTAAAGCCTTTTGGGCTATTTCCCACATTTATTGTATCAAGCGTTGTATATTGTACTTTACTTGTATGTATCTAAATTCTTCATTATCTTTTCTTGCAAGATTATGGAGCAATCAACTAATGTGATGGCTATGCTAAATGACTCTGAGATCAGAGAATGGGTTTCTGATGTCACTTTGAATTTCAAAGGAAAGGAATATAGCCCCAATGGCTTTGGTAGGTGGACTCGATATTACATGGGTAGAAGAGCTTGGTTTCTTCATCAAAAGGAAAAGAGACTCTTTCTACTTATGTCAAAAAGGGAGTTCAATGGTGTTGAAGATCCATGGGATGCTACTTTCTTCAAAAAAGATATGACTTCAAGCCTTGTAGTAGGCATAATAATTCAGCAAAAAGACACCTTTGTGGATATTTTAACAAAGAGTTCAGATCCTGAAGTTGGCGGTATGCATTTTATTGTGTCAAGGAGAGATGCAAAGACCTTTGTGATGCCTCCTCCTCAACCATCAAAGTTTCCAGAGCTGCAAAGGGCATTGGAGACTCTTTCATATACTTGGGAGCAATTTCCTAGTGTGGTGGCAAAAAGGATGCATGCAAAGATAATGTTTGAATACTTTCAGGATGCAGAATATGCTCCTCATATGCAAGAATCATCACATGAAGGAGATCAAAAAGCTCAGACTTCAATGCAGGGACAAGAAGAACAGGCACACTGTCACAAACCTGTAGAACATGAGCGCAAACTTCTAGAGCTAGAAATGGTGGATGTAACTAAGGATGATGAAAAACAAGCCTTGAGTGCATGGGAATTAGCAAAAATTGAAGAAGATCAAGGTCGATCCACTACAGTTATGCTAGAAGCTCTTGCTAGCAAACCACGACGTGAAATGCAAAAGGCTAGTACTGCAAGAGCCACGGTTCCAAGCAGTAAGAAAAGACATCGTCCCACTGTAGAGAAAGATAATGTGGATGAAAAACGGTCAAAAAAAGAGAAAGATGAAGAAGACTCAGAATCCGAGGCTGAAGATGATCAGGATGAACTCACATCAATCAAAAATCTTAATCTGCGTCTTAATGAAGCAGTTACAGATGATGATGTGGGATATATCTGGGGTCAAAGGACGTGGTTTGTGAATGCCAAAGATGTGGAAGCTGCAGCTCTGTTTACTAATAGCCGAAGCCTTGATATATCCTATGCAATGCAAATATACGAGGCTTTGAGAGATGGTAAGAAACCTGTGGCAAGCAATGTGGTCTTGCACCCAATAATGTTTTGTCCAACCAAAAATAGTTTTTTGGATCAAATAACATTTACAGGGCCTACACATTTCGAGGAGATCTTCAGTCAATTCTTTAAAAACACTCTAAAAAATATTCCACATGAACAAGGCGAAGAGGCACAAGGAGAGAATATGCTAAAGGAAGTCAAGAAGGAATTTCTCCTTCATTGCAGATTCCAACCCATTGATGGTCAACATTGGGCTTATGCTTGTAATCAGATCGCAAGGGAAGCAAAGGAGGGCAAAAGACTCACTCTAGAACAATTTGTAAAGATAAGCTCATTCCATTATTATCCTGCAACGATCTGTATATTCAAGCATGAGATCAAGTATTTGATTGAGTCCGAAAGACTTAATCATTATGTCCATGGAAAGCGTAAGATATCCTCAACATCAGAGGTCTTACAGAAGGCAAGGGTGATATGGACAACATTTGGTTCTCCAAATCCTGATTTGAAGTGAAAGGTCACAAAAGCAGACGCCGACACACTCACAAAATTTTATACTTCTTTGAGTGCAGTTGTGCCTAGGGGAACCCAAGAGCGGGAAGAGAGTATGACAAGCCTCAAGGTGGTGAGGGACAGATATGCCGACTACACTTCTATCATATTTCGTCCTGTTGAAGTGTTCAATGAGATGCTTGAAACGTGCATTGCTTGTGAGCGTGGACAGCTGACCTATGAAGCTCCTTTGTTTATCTCCGGCAAGTCAAAGGTAATGGATAAGAAGGAGTTGATGGCAAGGATGTGGAGGCCTGTAAAGTACTTACCTGATAAGTATGCATCCATGGCAGCACAAAAAATTTTAAAGAAAGAATGGTTTTTTGGAAAAAAAGACAAAGACCACTGCATGGAAGAATGCATCAATGTACAGGTGAGGCGTGATGCAGTGCATAGTGCCATCAAGTATTTGCTGTCAGAGAAACAAATTCCACTTACTCATTGCAACATTGACTATAATGTGGTGAAGCATATAGCTTCTTTGTCAACACCCAAGGTAAAGCTATGGGCAAACAGGTGGGTTAAAAAGGATGAAGATGGGTCGGAAATAGTAACCTCTTATATGAGAAAAGAGATCCCACAACAGGTGGTTGCATATGTGGAAAGATTAATCAGCGAGATAAGAATGCCGACAGATATGCACCAAAGCTTTCAATTCAATGTAGAGGTTACGGCAGAGTCTGGAAAGCTTGTCAACTTCAGGGGAGTCTCAGAAGATGACTTCTTCAAGAATGAGTCAGCATGGGATAAGCCACAACTATTCTTTATCAATGAAGTTTCTAGCGATGATATCCATAACTTCATTGATAGAATAGTATATACCACCATTAGCAAAGTGGCGATTTGTAACATTGTCATATTTGTTGATAAAAAAGACAAAGAAGCCATGCAGGTTACTCTAGAGCGAGCATATTCATCAGATTTGAAGATCTATAGTGGTGTTTATGCAGCAAAGAGTGGCAAGAGAGAATGTGGCATAGCGATTCAAACTCTTGAATCATTCTTTCTGTGTATGCGGAGTCCCAACCCTGATCACTCCTTACAAAAGAACATAAGAGGGAATTCAAATAATTTGAGATTGATGCTAGAAGAGCAAGATATTCCCAGGTCCATACATTATCAAAAAAACAACTATGGAAGTCCTGCAAAAAGTGGGAGTCTCTTGCTTACCATGATGGAGAATTTGCTGCCGGTAGGTTGGGAGGTCACCTTGTGCAGGATGGGATATTTATTTGAGGATCTCCTAAGAAAAGGAAACTCCACCAATATTATTGAAAATAAGCATTTCATGGCCTATTTCCAGCTTCAAGCAGATCTAACCACAGGCTATGAAAAAGAGATAGACCAGAAGGACACCGATGACATGGATGATTACCTTGAAGATCATAATGTCCCAGTTGTTGATGATGAAAAGATGGACTTACATGACCCATTCACAGAGAGGTTGGTGGATCAAGACAAATATGATGATGCCTTCTTTGATAATTATGGCTCGCAGGGTTATGAAAAAAGGCCACTACGACAATACTTAGCGGTATGAACTCTCTATTTCTCAACTAAATACAATTTTTTAAATAAGATTTAAATTTAAAGATAATGAATCTAATCTCTCATATTTGTTTACAGGCAATAGAGGGAGAAGAAATGGATGAAGTCAATACGGAGGCACTCCCTTCTACTTCAACAATGCAACCACCTCTAAATTTGATTGAAAAATCAAATTTAGCTGCATTAGATAAAATGGAGAGCTCATTTCAAGTTAGGATCGTTTTGAAACGAGAACCCTGCTTCCTGACCCTCGCCAGGTGCACCTGATCCCTGGCCCTCATGATCGCTCACCTCTGGTGATGGGATGCTAGAGCTTTGACCCTAAGAGTGAAACCATATTAATTGAAAATTAGATTGGAACTTAAAGAATAAAACAATTTAAAAAGTGAGATTAAAAGTAGGAGTAGACTTATATCGTGTGAGTAGCCACCTCAGCCCAATCAATCGTCGCTCCCATTGCCTCCTGCTCAATAAACCACAGCTTTGTTCCTATGCGAAACACGCATTGCATCTCTGCATCCATAGGAAGATGACCCATCGTAGCTTGCTGTGGATCCAATTTATGAGAGTTAGATAAAGTGCATGTAATATGCAGTAAAACAAATAGAACAATACATTAAATGAGAAGAAGTAGACTTACCACGGTTGCCTCAAATGCCAACCATCCGCCTGCACCAAAGTGCAAAGTACCTATGGCATCCAATCATCTCCTCGCAACCTAGCCCTCCTTTGATCCTCAAACATTTAAGAACTTCCAATGAGCTTTGTCTGCCCAGTTGGGTTTAGCCATCCCCTTTGTGATGGAAGTACACAAGGTTGATCTACGATGCTTCAAGACCAAACCCATGCGCTCTCACATATAATTCTCATTGAACTACCAATTTGTCGGGTTAGGGTATTTTTTTTTAAATTCATCGATGATCGCCTACTTCTTTTGGTCATGTTGATACTGCCAATTAGTAGCAATGCCGCTCTTGAAGTGGTGGCTCATCAACCGCCTCATGGTAGCCATCATTGCTTTGCCCTTTCTATCTTCTATTATCTCTCTGGCAGCCCTGATTTGATAGGAGAGGTCCACGACTGGGTAAGGAGAACTCATGATAGTGGCAAAGTCAAAGTGAGTGGAAGCTGTGTGAGGGCTTCTGGAGCAAGGAGTAGTAGTGGGAGTAGGAGAGGGCAAGGAGCTTGACTGATACTTTGTCTCGGGACCAAGTGGAGACCTGTAGGAATGTGAGTGTGCTGATTCATCTACATCTCCCGAATCAGCACAGCTTAAGCGACCCCTCCTACTCTTTCTTCCCTTATGATAGGCAGGTGCAGGTGATGACCTCTCGGTCGAAGGGGCACGAGGGGACGGCTAGGCAGTAGGTCCAGCCATCGATGTAGGAGAGGGAATTGCTGAGGGCCTTTGAGATAGAAGAGAGAAGAATCTCACTGCCTCCTCATCGCCCATCTATGCTACAAACTTCTCGGGACTCCCGACAAAGCCATGGGCTGCTAGCAAAGGAGTTCCCCAAGGGATAGTCATAGTGCTATGTCCAAGAGGAGTCGAGTCCTAGGTGTAGGCCCCTGAGGTGTTGCTTGAGAGGAATCGAAGTCCTCTGGAGCATAGAGATCGTGATGGCTCCTCCTGCCAGGCTATCCATACTCGTTGGACATGCAACATGATCCCATGTCTAATGTAGACACAAACACGAAAACAAAAAATAAAAAAAAAACATAAGCATGGGCATAGGCATAGGTATAGGCATAGGCAAATACATATGCTTATGATCAAAAGAGGGGGAAGAGGGAGAGAAAGCTTATGCTCATGCTCATGCTTATGCTTATGCTTATGCATGAGCATATTGTGAAGATAGTGGGAGAGAGGGAAGGAGTCTCACTTGCGGCTTTCTCACATGCACAATGGGGGAATACACACAAAGGTGGAGGCTGAAAACAGTTTTCCTCTTCTTAGTTGTGAAAGCCAAAAGAACTCTAGTACAAAGAAATAGAAGAACCCTATATGTGGGTCTCAAACCAAACTCAACTAACTAAGGTGGCTTACTAACTGAGCCACAAACTAGAGTAGATAAGGATAGTTGTCATCCAGCTATTATTCATGGGCGGTGTACCAACCGCATCTGCAGCTAACAAGTCGGTGACATAAATGCACAACAGTCACCCTGGCATATCACGAGTGGAGCTCGATATCTCAACACTCCCCCTCGAGCTCAATCCCAATTCCTGCACACCAAGCAGGTCTCTGAACTTGCGCAGCTTCTCTGTGCCCAATGCGTTCGTGAATATGTCAGCTACTTGATCCTCTGTGCTGACATAAACTAGATCAATAAGACCTAGTAAAACCTTCTCCCGCACATAGTGATAATGCACCTCAATGTGATTTGTTCTAGCATGATAGACTGGGTTATTTGCCAAGTGTATGCTGCTCATGTTGTCACAATAAATGACAACTGGCCCATCTGTAGACTGATGCATATCATAGAGTAGCTTATGCAACCAAGATACCTCACATGCAGCCATTGCTACACCCCTGTACTCAGCCTCTGTGCTTGACAAGGCAACTGTAGGCTGTTTCTTGCTTCTCCAAGTGACTGCAGCACTCCCAAAAGAGAACACATATCCACAGGTAGATCGTCTATCAAAAATACTACCATCCCAATCAGCATTAGTGTATCCATGCAACTGTATCTGAACCCCAGCCTCATAAAATAGTCCATATTGCAATGTGGACTTCACATACCTGAGTATGCATCTAGCCACATCCAAATGCGGTTTCCTTGGAGCCTGCATAAACTGACTTACCAATCCAACAGCATAGCTTAGATCTGGCCTGGTAATAGTCATATAAATCAAACTTCCTACTATGCGTCTGTACATAGTAGGGTCTTCCAAAAGCTCACCTGCATCTGTGCTCAACTTCACATTCTGCTCCAAAGGAACTGAAATAGGCTTACAGCCTGCCATCCCATATTTGGACAGCATGTCCAATCCATACTGCCTTTGCGAGAGCTGTATCCCACTTGGTGATCTAATCACCTCAATGCCCAAGAAATAACGCAGCTCTCCCAAATCCTTCATCTCAAACTTCTGCCTCAATAGCATTTTCACATGAAGGATATCTTCATCACTATCACCTGTGATGATCAAATCATCAACATAAATGACAAGCAGCATAATACCTTTCTCTGTTTTTCTCACATAGAGTGAGAAATCTTCCTTGGAAATCTGAAAGCCAATAGTGACAAGATATTGTCCTATCTTGTCAGACCATGCTCTAGGTGCTTGCTTCAAGCCATACAAGGCTTTCTTCAACCTGCAAACAAACTCAGGATGAAGAGCATGAACATAACCTAGTGGCTGCTCCATAAAGACCTCTTCTTGCAGATCACCATGCAAGAAGGCATTCTTTACATCCATTTGATGTAAAGACCATCCCTTAGATGCAGCCATAGCAATGGCTGCTCTTACGATTGCCATCCTTGCAACTGGACTGAAAGTTTCTTCATAATCAATGCCATATGTCTGTGCATACCCCTTCACAACTAATCTTGCCTTGTATCTATTCACAGAACCATCTGCATTGTGCTTGATCTTATAAACCCACTTACAGCCAATTGCATTCTTGTCTTTAGGCAAAGGCACCAATTCCCATGTAGCATTTGCTTCCAAGGCATCCATTTCTTCATCCATGGCTTTCTCCCATTTTTCATTTCCCATGGCTTGCTCATAAGAAGTGGGTTCTAGTTCCTGTATCACTTTGACCATATAGGCATAGTGAATGGCTGTAAATCCATCATATTTCAGCCTATCCACAGGATACTTAACCCTGGTAGACCTGCGCAAAATAAGCTCACTTCCAGGTGCTCTCAAAACATCCCTGGTCTTCCTTACTCTAGGTGTAACAACAGAAGGAATACCCAAATCATCATCAATGCTCTGTTCTGAGCCACTGGATTCACCATCCACATAAGAGTGACCTGCATTTACATCAAACATGGGCTGATCTACCTTCTCTTTTCCTTTTCGTGATACCTGCATACCACTATCTGCATTGCTTTGAGGAGATTCTCCTGATCTCAATCTGCCTGTCCATGGCGAAGTATGTGAACCACTGCTAGAGGACATTGTAGGTCCACTGATATTTTGTGATTGCTGTTGTGAATTCTGTGCAGCATTACCATTTTGTGCATCTACATCAATCATCACATTTACTGGTTTATACCAGCTGCTCATCTCATCAAAAACAACATCTCTGCTCACTGTGAGCTTTCGTGTAGAAGGGTTATAGCATCTATACCCTTTCTGCTGTAGAGAATAACCAATAAAGACGCACTTCTCAGCTTTTGGATCCAACTTGGACCTCAACTCATCTGGCACATGAACATAGGCAATGCAACCAAAAATTTTCAAATGAGAAATGTCTGGTTTCCTACCAGTATACATCTCCTCTAGCGTCATGCCATGTATTGCTGCAATGGGAGTCCTATTCATTATATAAACTGCTGTAGCAACTGCTTCAGCCCAATAATAATCTGGTAGATCTTTTTCATTTAGCATGGCCCGAGATACCTCTCCAATATGCCTGTTTTTCCTTTCTGCAATTCCATTTTGCTGTGGGGTATGACTGCATGAATATTGCTGCTTTATACCATGCTCCTGCAAGAACCTTGCAAACTCATTTCAGAGGTACTCTCCCCCTCCATCTGACCTTAGGCATTTTATTTGCAGGCCTGTTTCTTTTTCACCCATAGATTTAAAAGCTTTGAAGTGCCCAAACACTTCACTTTTCTTTTTCATAAAATACACCCAAAGTTTTCTGTTGAAGTCATCAATAAATGTGACAAAATAGTGACAGCCTCCAATAGATGCAGCTTTAGTAGTCCACACATCAGAATGGATTAATTCCAATGGCTTTTTACTCTCTTAAACATGCCTAGGAAAAGGTTTCCTTGCCTGTTTTCCAAATTGACAGGCTTCACAAACCTTGTGCATTTCTGCAACCTTGAATTTAGGCAATCCTGCAACAATATTTTGGGCTTGCATTGATTTAAGTCGCTGTATATTAACATGACCAATGCGTTTGTGCCAGATATCAATATCTACAACTACACCGGTCCCATGTGCAAACATTGCTACACTCAATTCAGGCATGTCCGCATCCAACATAAACATCCTGCCCTTCTTCTTTCCTTTTGCTATCAAGCGACCGTTATTTTTCATATCCTCAACAAAGCATCCATGAGGATTAAATCTGACCTGCAAGCCCTACTCAACCATTTGACCAACAGAAACTAGGTTCTTGGTGATGTTCGGGACATGAAATACATCGAACAAGTATTTCTTTTTCCCATCCTACATAGACAAAGGAATTTTACCAATCTGCACAATAGGATGTGCAGTATCATCACCAGTCTCCACAAATCCTGGCTTTTCCATTTTCCTTGCATCCTACATCCATTCTGCATGACCTGTCATGTGGTTTGATGCACCTAAGTCAACATACCACACATCATTTCATTCTTCTGCACTTGTCACAGAGTTGGTCATATGCTGCACCATAAATAGATGCTCATTTCTGTCATCACCCTGTCTACTGGAAGATGCATAATTGCCTTGCTGCAATTTTCCATTCATAATGTCATTCTGCTTTTTGTAGCAGTCCTTAGCCATATGACCCATTTTACCACAATAGTAGCATTCAACATTGCTGTTTGCATTTTGGCCTCTCTGCCATCCACCACGGCCTCTTTGGCTCCCCCTACCTTTAGAGTTACCACGTCCTCCTGCATAGGACTGGTTTTCTTGAGTTTGCTGCATATTTTGATTTCTACCACGGCCTGCAGATCAGCCTCCTCTACCTCTACCTCTACCTCTTCCAGCATTTGAGTAGAAGACAGTTTCTTTTGAAGTTCCTCCTGAAGAAGATGCACCCCCATTTCTCTACTCTTCATAAATTAGAAGAGCAAACAACTCTTCAAAATCAGGAAATTTTTCACGGACGGCAATGGATGTTCGGAACTGTGCATAATCCTTTCCTAGACCATTCAAGGTCATAGAAACTAGATCATCATCTTCCACTGGCGACCCAATGGAAGCAAGTGCATATGCCATTTTCTTCACCTTCATGTGGTAGTCATTTATGCTCAAATTTTCTCTCTGCACATTGTGCAACTCCTGTTTGAGCTGCATTTTCCTGGCTTGCATATTTGTGCTGTACATTTTTGCCAAAGTATCCCATGCCTCCTTTAGCATACTTGCATCCTGAATATGCACAATCATGGAGTCCGAAATACTGATAGACAGCCAGTACATAACTTTCCTGGCTCTCTCATGCCATCCTTTAAATGCCTGCATTTCCTGTTGATTGGGAACATTAGGAAGAACAGGTTCTTCTTCATTTCCTGTAATGAACTCCCAATAGCCTTTTCCCATAAGGAAATTCATCATTCTAAACTTCCATGCTTGGAAGTTGTTCTTGTCAAGCTTTTCAGTGACAATCTGTGAAAGAGAATCAGATGCCATTATAGAACACCGCAAAATATTCTGTCACTGCAAAAGACACAGCTTTTGCCTCACACGGGCAGATCTGCAAAACTGACGAAAGTGGTATTTCACCACGCAATCACTTCCTAGTGATGATTTTGCATTAACAGGCAACAAGCATGATTCTGCAACTCCCAATATCTCTGCACATAGGCATACGATGCAATTTCTGTGGCAACTTTTCACCGACTAGCCGTGCAGTGGTCGCACAGCCAAAACAGGGCCTTTTTCTGAGTGCCTGCGAAGAAATTCTGCCTTCAAAATGGGCCCCGAAATGGCCTCAAATCAGAAAAATAAAGTCTCCCGCAGCATATATTGCGCTCTCGCCACACCGCGAAGGGTGTCTCAATCTGAGACAGTGCACTCTTGCACCTCTGGCTGTGCTACCTGCAGAGATTTGCTCCCAAACTCGAAATAGGAAAGCAACACTGGTCCTCTTACCAGGACACCGCGAACTTGGTTTGCTTTCTTGAGCTCCTTACCACGAACAAGGCTCTGATACCATGTGAAGATAGTGGGAGAGAGGGAAGGAGTCTCACTTGCGGCTTTCTCACATGCACAATGGGGGAATACACACAAAGGAGGAGGCTGAAAACAGTTTTCCTCTTCTTTTTTGTGAAAGCCAAAAGAACTCTAGTACAAAGAAATAGAAGAACCCTATATGTGGGTCTCAAACCTAACTCAACTAACTAAGGTGGCTTATTAACTGAGCCACAAACTAGAGTAGATAAGGATAGCTATCATCCAGCTATTATTCGTGGGTGGTGTACCAACCGCATCTGCAGCTAATAAGTCGGTGACATAAATGCACAACAGTCACCCTGGCATATCACGAGTGGAGCTCGATATCTCAACACATATGAGCATAAAAGAAAAAGAGAGAAAGCTTAAGCATAGGCAAATACATATGCTTATGAAAAGAGATCGAAAGAGGGGCAAGAGGGGGAGAAAGAGAGAGGAAAAGAGGAAAATGAGACATGCTCATGAGAGGAAAATTCTTATGAAAAGATATGCTTATGCTTATGCTTATGCATGAGCATAAGAGAAGGAGACATATGCTTATGCTTAGAGGGAAACAAGGAAAAGAGGAAAAGAGATTGAAAGAGGGAGACATATGCTCATGCATAAGCATAAGCATAAGAGAAGGAGACATATGCTCATGCTTATGCTTATGCATGAGCATAAGAGAAGGAGACATATGCTTAGGCTTATTCATAAGAGGAAGAAGAGGGAAAGGAAACAAAGCATATGCATATGCTTATGCATGAGCATATAAGCATAAAAGAAAAAGAGCAAAAAGGGATTCAAATTTTCTCTCTGCACATTGTGCAACTCCTGTTTGAGCTGCATTTTCCTGGCTTGCATATTTGTGCTGTACATTTTTGCCAAAGTATCCCATGCCTCCTTTGGCGTACTTGCATCCTGAATATGCACAATCATGGAGTCCGAAATACTGATAGACAGCTAGTACATAACTTTCGTGGCTCTCTCATGCCATCCTTTAAATGCCTGCATTTCCTGTTGATTGGGAACATTAGGAAGAACAGGTTCTTCTTCATTTCCTGTAATGAACTCCCAATAGCCTTTTCCCATAAGGAAATTCGTCATTCTAAACTTCCATGCCTAGAAGTTGTTCTTGTCAAGCTTTTCAGTGACAATCTGTGAAAGAGAATCAGATGCCATTACAAAACACTGCAAAATATCCTGTCATTGCAAAAGACACAGCTTTTGCCTCACACGGGCAGATCTGCAAAACTGACGAAAGTGGTATTTCACCACACAATCACTTCCTAGTGACGATTTTGCATCAACAGGCAACAAGCATGATTCTACAACTCCCAATATCTCTGCACACATGCATACGATGCAATTTCTATGGCAACTTTTCACCACTTAGCCGTGCAGTGGTCGCACAGCCAAAACAGGGCCTTTTTCTGAGTGCCTACGAATAAATTCCGCCTTCAAAACGGGCCCCGAAATGGCCTCGAATCAGAAAAATAAAGTCTCCCACAGCATATATTGCGCTGTCGCCACACCGCGAAGGGTGTCTCAATCTGAGACAGTGCACTCTTGCACTTCTGGTTGTGCTACCTGCAGAGATTTGCTCCCAAACTCGAAATAGGAAAGCAACACTGGTCCTCTTACCAGGACACCGCGAACTTGGTTTGCTTTCTTGAGCTCCTTACCACGAACAAGGCTCTGATACCATGTGAAGATAGTGGGAGAGAGAGAAGGAGTCTCACTTGTGGCTTTCTCACATGCACAATGGGGGAATACACACAAAGGTGGAGGCTGAAAATAGTTTTCCTCTTCTTTTTTGTGAAAGCCAAAAGAACTCTAGTACAAAGAAATAGAAGAACCCTATATGTGGGTCTCAAACCAAAATCAACTAACTAAGGTGGCTTACTAACTGAGCCACAAACTAGAGTAGATAAGGATAGCTGTCATCCAGCTATTATTCATGGGCGGTGTACCAACCGCATCTGCAGCTAATAAGTCGGTGACATAAATGCACAACAGTCACCCTAGCATATCATGAGTGGAGCTCGATATCTCAACACATATGAGCATAAAAGAAAAAGAGAGAAAGCTTAAGCATAGGCAAATACATATGCTTATGAAAAGAGATCGAAAGAGGGGGAAGAGGGGGAGAAAGATAGAGGAAAAGAGGAAAATGACACATGCTCATGAGAGAAAATGCTTATGAAAAGATATGCTTATGCTTATGCTTATGCATGAGCATAAGAGAAGGAGACATATGCTTATGCTTAGAGGGAAACAAGGAAAAGAGGAAAAGAGATTGAAAGAGGGAGACATATGCTCATGCATAAGCATAAGCATAAGAGAAGGAGACATATGCTCATGCTTATGCTTATGCTTATGCTTATGCATGAGCATAAGAGAAGGAGACATATGCTCATGCTTATGCTTATGCATGAGCATAAGAGAAGGAGACATATGCTTATGCTTATGCATAAGAGGAAGAAGAGGGAAAGGAAACAAAGCATATGCATATGCTTATGCATGAGCATATAAGCATAAAAGAAAAAGAGAGAAAGCTTAAGCATAAAAGAAAAAGAGCAAAAAAGGGATTGAAAGAGAGGAAAGAGGGGGGGGAAAGAGAGAGGGAAAGAGAAAAAGAGATTGAAAGAGGGAGACATATGCTCATGCATAAGCATAAGCATCAGAGAAGGAGACATATGCTCATGCTTATGCTTATGCTTATGCATGAGCATGAGAGAAGGAAACACATGCTCATGCTTATGCTTATGCATGAGCATAAGAGAAGGAGACATATGCTTATGCTTATGCATAAGAGAAAGAAGAGGGAAAGGAAACAAAGCATATGCTTATGCTTATGCTTATGCATGAGCATATGAGCATAAAAGAAAAAGAGCGAAAGCTTAAGCATAAAAGAAAAAGCAAGAAAAAGAAATTGAAAGAGAGGAAAGAGGGGGGGAAAGAGAGAGGAAAAGAGGAAAAGAGATTGAAAGAGGGAGACATATGCTCATGGAAAAGCATAAGCATAAGAGAAGGAGACATATGCTCATGCTTATGCTTATGCTTATGCATGAGCATAAGAAAAGGAAACATATGCTCATGCTTATCCTTATGCATGAGCATAAGAGAAGGAGACATATGCTTATGCTTATGCATAAGAGGAAGAAGAGGGAAAGGAAAGAAATCATATGCTTATGCTTATGCATGAGCATATTACGTAAAAGAAAAAGAGAGAAAGCTTGAGCATAAAAGAAAAAGAGATTGAAAGAGAGGAAAGAGGGGGGGAAAGAGAGAGGAAAAGAGGAAAAGAGATTGAAAGAGGGAGACATATGCTCATGCATAAGCATAAGCATAAGAGAAGGAGTCATATGCTCATGCTTATGCTTATGCTTATGCATGAGCATAAGAGAAGGAGACATATGCTCATGCTTATGCTTATGCATGAGCATAAGAGAAGGACACATATGCTTATGCTTATGCATAAGAGGAAGAAGAGGGAAAGGAAACAAAGCATATGCTTATTCTTATGCATGAGCATATAAGCATAAAAGAAAAAGAGAGAAAGCTTAAGCATAAAAGAAAAAGAAAGAAAAAGAAATTGAAAGAGAGGAAAGAGGGGGGAAAAGAGCTCAGAGGAAAAGAGATTGAAAGAGGGAGACATATGCTCATGCATAAGCATAAGCATAAGAGAAAGAGACATACGCTCTTGCTTATGCATGAGCATAAAACACCGTATTAGATAAAGTGGGACAAAAGTTGCATTTTGGGAATTTTGAAATTGAGTGGATTTCATTAAATTTGGGAAAGGTTTCATTAAATTTGGGAAAATTTTCATTGATTGTGGGATTTTTTCCAATATTGAATATGCTGACATTTGGAAATTTCAATTATTATGAAAAACTTCATTGGTTGTGAAAAGTTTCATTGGGTATAATAACCAAAACAAAGCATTTGTGGTAGACTTTGAAAATCATGTATTTGGTGGTGTTAATAAACACTGTTTGCGGACAACATGTATATTTTATTTGAGGTGTTAATAAACACCAGTTGGTGGTGTTAACAAACAGCGTGCAAAGTGAAGTACTAGAAACAAAGTTGTTGTTGGTGAAAGACAACTTCTAAAAATTGTCATATTAATAATATGCAAATATCCCTTGATAAGATAACAACAATTGAGAAACATCACATGAGAACACATATTAGAATGGAAGTTTGGGAGATCAAGAGGGAGAAAATCATCACCATTTTCTATGCTCTGATACCAAGCAAACTCTCCTATGCTTTGATACATACACTCTATGGAATCTTAATCTTCTTGGGTCTATTTATGGCTTTTAATGTCCACGACCAGACCAATGCATCAATACACTCCCATACCTGTGGATCCAACCTATTCTATGCCCAATACTTGTTCTAGTAGTCAACATAGGCATCTGCATCATTGAGCCCCTTTCTCTTAATTGATGGTGTCCAATACTGAATTAATAATTTCTTAAAATTAGGACATCTTGGCACTTGATACGGCAACCCCAAGTCATATGGGGTATATAGGGTCTGATGGCCTCACCAAGACGAAGTCGCCTTGCTTAACATCCACCATTGGTCTAAACTCTTCCCTTGGTTTACCTTGTAGCGGCCCACAATAGTGATCATTCCATTCCTCATAGCCTTGGAACTCATTAATGCAAGCATCTATATCCTCCTCCTCATGAGGCGATTGTGTTCTTGGCCAAAAATCTCTGTACACTCCTATCTCTGAGATGTTTTCCTGTTCGAGCTCAACGATCATGGTTTTCCAGTAGTCTATCAATGGCCTAATGTAGGACTCATACGATGCATTCTTTCCACTTGCAAATCTCTCCCAAAACTTACTGTAATCCTTTATGCTTGATATTAATTGCAAGTGATCTCTCACAAATGCAGCCATTGGCAGTATATCTGGACAACTTGTTGGCAACAATGGTCGACCCTCACTATCTTTCTTCCACAGCTCAATTCCCCCTTCAGTGGTGGGCATCCGATTCGGTGATTTTGGATGCACCTTGTACTGCATCATAGGTCAGTTACCTTGCATGTAAAATCAAAATTGTAATGGCTTTGCATGACCAACTAGCATTTCTTTCCCATCACATAGGTAGCAATCCACATAATCCTTGAAGTTAGGAACCCATGTAAGAAGAAATGCTGCTGGTGAAGATGATGTACATTTTTTGAATGTATCTATCAAATGAGGGAAAGTGAATGTTTGTCCCCACTTGGAAGCTCTCATAGAGCCTGCTGAACATTACATCAATGTCCTCATGTGTGTGCCTTGCCATCAAGAAGACCAATTGAACTGTCTTGAAAATGCCCCTTGCTACAAGAAGAGAAAGGTATGCAAACAAGTATCTATTTTTGTTCTCAGACCCACAATTATCTAGTTGGAGTAGCAAGTTCTCTAGCAACTTTTGGTATGGTGGCTCAACAACAACACTTCCCTATGAAGAGGGTGGGTTTTCTCTTGTATTTGACAGCAACAAATTCGTACATGTGTCTGTAGCCCTTGCAATGGAAGTTGTCATGGCATCCGTGACAGACCTCGGGTCTCTTTGTTTAGGCACCCTATTAATGAAAATGTACCTTCTTTTCTTTGAAGATGGCTCACCCCTTTTCAACATTCGATCATTGACCACCTCATCCCTGCCAGCAACGTGGTCCATGGGCACATATTGTTGCAATGGGCTTCCATCAAGTAAGGTAATCTGCTTGATGGGACACTTAACTAGGTTGAGAGAGCTAGCATCTTGCATAGAAGACCCACTTCTTGTAATTTTTTCTTTCTTTTCAATACCCACACCAATGCAATCGTTACCCAATAGGTCAAAGTTTATAGAGTCACCCGGGAAAACATACAAGATCACACCTTCCCCCATGGTCTTTGTTTTGCTCTCATCCCACAAGACAATCTTTTTCTTTCCAAGATTCACAAATGAAATTTTCATTTTCAATGAAGAAAATTGCATTGCCTCAACATAAGGTGGATCAAGCTCACTTGGTCCGCCTTCTTGAGTCATAGGATCATCTAAAGAATCACCAACATGTTTTAGAGAGCCCTTAGACCACTTGAGAACACTCCAAAGTGCCTCACCAATAAGCACTGCATCCATAGTGGGAAATGGCAAGAGCATGTTACTATTGATAGACTTCTCCATTATCACCGATACATTTTCTACCCCAATCTTCACACCTCTAGAGTAGGCCTCGACCCTCCAGATCTATTGCACACACTACACCAATTCCAACCACTTCATTCCCCACCATCATCATGACCTTGTCCCCGCATTTGATAGCCATCCCCTATCATTACGATTACAGGTAAATAAATTATGAACAAACCACAACCAAAGAATTTCATAAGACCAACAAAGATGTCCTTGTAGTGGGGAAGAATGGTAGTAGTGCCATTCTCAATGTGGGATTGTGGAGAATGGCACCGGTGCCGTTTTCCATGTGAGTCTGGCTTTCCTATGGACATTGGCACTAGTGCCAATCTCCATGTGGGTTTATGGAGAATGGCACCAGTGCCATTCTCCCCAAACCCACATAGAGAAATGGCACTAATGCTAATCCCCTAGTGGGTTATTGAAGAATGGCACTGGTGCCAATCTCCAAAATCCATGAATGTGTTAGAATCCAAGAGCATGTGCCTAGCGTGCCCCCCGCCAAGACCGCTAGCACCTCACGGAAGTGCACAACCTTCATGGCCACTACGGAGGCTCTGGCATGTGTGTATGGCAGGTCCCCACCCCTGCCATAAGGCACCCTTGCCTAGCCAGCCCTCCAACCTCCACAAAAGGCAAGCTTGGGGGAATTGAAGATAGGAGGGGTAACTTGGACTATTTATGTCCCTTCATCTTCCACACACCTTTGTATGTGGGATAATTCAACCCTTTCTCCTTCTTCTTATCCCCTTTGTCCATGAGAGATTTGCACCTCCAACACCCCCCTCCAATCGATCATGGAGAGAGGTGGCCGGGGATCAGACCCGAGCTCTGATACCATGTAAGAAAATAGTACGCAGCGGAAGATAACAACAAAACGCAAGTACACGATGGAAAAGCTGGAGAGAATACAAAAAATTCTGATATACCAAACTGCTGATACAACTGATGGTTGGCTGTCCACCCGTGCGCTCTACAGACAGAGCTTCGATGGTGATCTAGACAGATGCTGGACGGAGGACTATGAGCGTGAAGAACTGGTTATATGATGATAGGGGGTGGCCACTTATATAGTGTGAGTGGTTGACGGTCGGCCTTGTAATAGGCAGTCGGCCTAATAGACAGTCGGCCTAAAAGACCA
Source organism: Dipteris shenzhenensis (assembly GCF_047967505.1). Classification (NCBI taxonomy): domain Eukaryota; kingdom Viridiplantae; phylum Streptophyta; class Polypodiopsida; order Gleicheniales; family Dipteridaceae; genus Dipteris; species Dipteris shenzhenensis. Next base: position 41,940,966 of record NC_141598.1, on the reverse strand, counting down.
ACCGACCCTTCAGAAAACATGCCGTCGGGCAGATGAAGGATCGCGCATAGGTCATACCGTCGGGCCTGGACCCTGCCGCTGGGGGCTTTGCCCCCAGACCCCCACCGAGGGCCTGCGCCCCCCGGACCCCCTGCTATCGGGGGGGCTATCGCCCCCCCGAACCCCCCCTTTGTGCAAACGGGTATCTACTCTTGGCTCCTAAGCCGTCTCATAACCATCTGGTCTACTCTAAGACCCCTTCCAGTGTCTAAACTGGGGATCCCTCCCAATATCTGATACCCATCATGGCTTCTCCTCATATGGGGGCCTTACAACATTGGGTACACAGAATATTGGTGGGTTACATGAGAGGTGGACATTTGAGCTAACTCTAACACCCCCCCTCAATGTTCACCCGAAGATGAACTACGTGTTCGGACCAATGCCGAGTCGATGTAGATGCCGCAACAATAAATCACTCCCAAGAGCCTTCGTGAAGATGTCTGCGCAAACCTTGTTCTCTGAATTGGGCACCTCAAATCCTGGTGGCTGGAACACATATACCTCCTCCTTGAGATGTCCATTCAAGAACGCAGATTTCACGTCCATTTGAAACACCGGCCACTGCTTATGAGCAGCCAAGGCAAGTACCACCCGAATAGTTGTCATCCTTGCTGTAGGAGCAAAGGAATCCTCAAAATCAAAACCTTCAACTTGAGAGTATCCTTGTGCAACAAGCCTAGCCTTGTACTTTTCCAAAGATCCATCAGATTTGTACTTGGCCTTCCATACCCATTTGGTACCAATGATCTTCCTTTTTACTGGACGATCAACCAAGTCCCAAGTCTGATTCTTCATGATGCTGTCATACTCCTCTTGCATGGCAGCTTTCCAATTTGGATCGCCCATTGCCTCATCCAAATTCGTAGGCTCTTGAACTTTCATAATCTCAGCCATCAAGGCCATATTGACTATGTGTTCAGAAGCCCTTTTCTGCTCCTCTATCCTCTTTGATCGTCGAAGTCCATCTGCAGATGACTCCGCCAAGTCTGGAACCGGATTCTTCTCATCAAAGAGCTGCCTTGCCCACTTTGGAAGTGGCTTACCTTGTGGAGCCAAGGCATGTTGTGGTGTTGGTGGAGTCTGTTCCTCGAAGTACTCCTCCTCATTCTGCAACTCTGCTTTAGATACGGGCACAAGGTGAGTTACTTTTACGGCTGATGATAAAGTGGAAGGGCATACCTCCTCCTCCACTGTATGTGGCTGTTCCCAAAACACCACATCACGACTGACCACGATCTTCTTTGCCTCTGGATCATATAGCCGGTACGCCTTTGACTCCTGGCTATAGCCCATGAAGATACACTTTCTGCTCTTTGGATCTAATTTCTGTCTGGTGCTATCTGGAACATGAACAAAGCACTCACATCCAAATGTTCTGAAATGAGAAGCGGAAGGCTTTTTACCTGAGTAAGCCTCCAAAGGTGTTTTGCCCGTCAAGGCCTTTGTGAAGCTTCGATTGAGGATGTAGACTGCTGTATTGACTGCCTCAGCCCAAAAAGACTTAGGCAATCCTTTACCTAGTGCCATGCATCGTGCCATCTCCATGGTAGTACGATTGCGACGCTCTACAACACCATTTTGTTGCGGAGTATGTGCAGTCGTGAGTTGGCGCTTAATGCCATTCTCGTGCAAGTATGTGTCGAACTCTTTTGACAGGAACTCTCCTCCTCGATCCGTGCGAAGCTTCTTTACCTTCAGCCCGCTTTTGTTTTCCACCATCTTTTGCCACTGTTTGAATTTTCCAAGAGCTTCAGCCTTATCTCGTAAAAAATACACCCACATGTATCTACTGTAGTCGTCGACGATAAGCATATAGTAGTTACATCCCCCCAAAGCTTGAGTCGGAGCTTTCCCACTGAGATCAGCATGAACCAATTCTAGAGGAGCCTTTGCCCGATAGCCGCTCTCATGTGGAAAAGCCTTCCTTTGTTGCTTGCCCATCATACAAGCTTCACAAGGTTCCTGCACCTTTGAGAGTGCAGGCAAGTGTGCAACCATCCCTGTTTTCTGCATTTCCAAAAGAATAGGATAACTAAGATGACCAAATCTTTCATGCCATACCTTACTGATGCCCACTCCTGAAGAGACTGTTAGTGCCGTCAGCTCGTACAGATTGTTCTTCCTTACTGCCTTGCCGACCACCTTGCCTGCTGCATTAAGGATTTCTGCTCCGGTCCTCTTGAAACGCACCTCCAAGTTGCGATCAGTTATCGCAGCAACCGAAAGCAAGTTCTTCTTTAGCTGAGGAACTAGTAATACATCAGAAAGCTCTTTAGTTTCACCCTCTTGAATGGAAAGAGAGATAGTACCTGTACCTTCCACAGGGCATTTTGCATTATTACCGACCGTCACGTTCATGGGCTCTTGTAGAGGCTTGAAAGAGCTATACCAGTCCTTCTTTCTGGTCATGTGACGGGACGCTCCACTATCAAGGAGCCACGAATCATTCGTTGTTGAAACTTCTGTTGAGGAGCATATTTCTTCAATTGCAACCCATAGCTCCAACTCAGTTTCAACTGTGTTGGCAGATTCCTTGCCTTTCGAAGAAGACTGTGTAGTGCCATTCTTTTCGTCCTGCTGCTTCTTTCTGCAATCCTTGATCATGTGACCGCTTTTGTTGCAGTAGTGGCACTTACCTGAAAACTTCTTCTTCTTACCATTCTTCTTCTCTCCACCCTTCCCTTTGGATGTGGTTGAGAATGCTGCATCACTTCCGCCATCGCGGGTCTTCATTCGCATCTCCTCCTCTAGAAGCATCGCACTGAACTCTTCAAAAGTGAGGGGTGGATTTCTTACCTGCGTGTTGAGTGTCGTAACCAACGCATCGTACTTTTGTGGAAGGATCCGAATGCACCTTCTGGCCAACTCTTCGCTGGTCTTTGTAATCCCGACCGCCGCCATCTGATCACGTAGATTCTTGATCCGAGTGATGAATGTCTCAGCTGTGATTCTCCATCAGAGCACCTCTCTGCAGCAAGCATATTCTCCAGATTTTGAATTCTGGTCTGATTCCGCGTTTCATACTGACCTTTCAGTATGTTCCAAGCCTCACTTGCCTTGTCTGTATGCTGAATCAGAGTCAAAACAGAATCACTTGAACTGGTAACAAGAGCGCAGAGTGCATCTGCGTTCCTTCGTTTCCATGCTCGAAGAAGATCTGCATTCGGTGGCGTTATGACGTTGGGGTTGTTTGGATTCGGTGATCCAACCGGTTCTGGATCCAATCCCAGAACAGTATCCAGAAGCTCATATGAATCCAAGATCGCGCTGATCTTGAATTTCCACAAAGTATAATTCGTCCCATCGAGCTTGCCTTCATTGAAGGCAGGTGGACGAATTCGCAACGGGGTTGGTGCAGCCATCACTCCTAGTAGCCTTTGCTAACAAAGCCCGTTGAACTTGCAATAAAGTCGTTACTCAGATAGCCTGAGCTCTGATACCATGTTAGAATCCAAGAGCATGTGCCTAGCGTGCCCCCCCGCCAAGACCGCTAGCACCTCACGGAAGTGCACAACCTTCATGGCCACTACGGAGGCTCTGGCATGTGTGTATGGCAGGTCCCCACCCCTGCCATAAGGCACCCTTGCCTAGCCAGCCCTCCAACCTCCACAAAAGGCAAGCTTGGGGGAATTGAAGATAGGAGGGGTAACTTGGACTATTTATGTCCCTTCATCTTCCACACACCTTTGTATGTGGGATAATTCAACCCTTTCTCCTTCTTCTTATCCCCTTTGTCCATGAGAGATTTGCACCTCCAACAGAATGAGTCTATACAATTTTTTTGTGAAACTATTAATTATTTCCCTAAAATTATTCTCTAAAGCATGACTTCTTTCCACCATCATCATGACCTTGTCCCTGCATCTGCCCCTCTCATTGCGATTAAAAGAAATTAATTATGAACAAACCACAGCGAAAGAATTTCATAAGACCAACAAAGATGTCCTTGTGGTGGGGAAGAATGGCACCACTGCCATTCTCCATGTGGGATTGTGGAGGATGGCATTGGTGCCATTTTCCATGTGAGTCTGTCTTTCCTATGGAGAATGGCACTAGTGCCATTCTCCATGTGGGATTGTGTAGAATTTCATAAGACCAACAAAGACATCCTTGCAGTTTGGGAGAATGGCACCATTGCCATTCTCCATGTGGTATTGTGGAGAATGGCACCGGTGCCATTCTCCATATGAGTATGGCTTTCCTATGTACATTGGCACTAGTGCCAATCTCCATGTGGGTTTATGGAGAATGGCACCAATGCCATTCTCCCCAAACCCACATAGAGAAATGGCACTGATGCCATTCCCCTAGTAGGTTCTAGAGAATGGCATTGGTGCCAATCTCCAAGATCCATGAATGAGTCCCTAAAATTTTGGTAATTTGATAAAACTTTTTTTTAAGCATGAATGATTTCCACCATCATCATGACCTTGTCACCGCATCTGATAGCCAACCCCTCTCATTACAATTATAGGAAGTTAATTATGAACAAACTACAACCAAAGAATTTCATAAGACCAACAAAGATGTCATTGTGGCAGGGGAGAATGGCACCGATGCCATTCTCCATGTGGGATTGTGGAGAATGGCACTGGTGCCATTGTCCAAGTGAGTCTGGCACTAGTCCCATTCTCCATGTGGGATTGCAGAGAATGGCACTAGTGCCATTCTACATGTGAGTCTGGCTTTCCTATGGAGAATGGAATGAGTGCCACTCTCCATGTGGGATTGTGGAGAATGGCACTGGTGCCATTCTCCATGTGAGTTTTGCTTTCCTATGGGGAATGGAACCAGTGCCATTCTCCATGTGGGATTGTGGAGAATGGCACTGGTGCCATTCTCCATGTGATTCTGGCTTTCCTATGGAGAATGGCACCAGTACCATTCTCCATGTAAGATTGTGCAGAATTTCATAAGATCAACAAAGATGTCCCTGAAGTGGGGGAGACATGTGGGATTGTGCAAAATTTCATAAGATCAACAAAGATGTCCCTGAAGTGGGGGAGAATGGCACCATTGCCATTCTCCATGGAGGATTGTAGAGAATGGCATCGGTGCCATTCTCCATATGACTCTAGCTTTCCTATGTACAACTGCACTAGTGCCGATCTCCATGTGGGTTTATGGAAATTGGCACCTGTGCCATTCTCCCCAAACGCACATAGAGAAATGGCAGTGATGCCAATCCCCTCGTGGGTTTTTGGAGAATGGCACTAGTGCCAATCTCTAGAATCTATGAATGAGTCCCTAAAAATTTTGGTATTTTGATAGAACTTTTTTCTAAAGCATGAATTATTTCCACCATCATCATGACCTTGCATTTGTTTGTGTGTAGGTATTATTTGTTGATAAGAATTTCATATATATATATATATATATACGGAGAGAGAAAGTCGAGTGAGAAAGAGAGAGAGAGAGAGAGAGAGAGAGAGAGGGCCACCCCTCCTTTAATGTAAGTTTCTCTTTAATCTTCTACATAATCAGATTTTTACATTGCATGTGATATTTCATTAATTACTTGCATAGTTTGGATACTCTAATTTCTATGAGATATACATTGTGAGAATGAGGATGAGGGTTTTGATCAAGAATTTTGGAACGGTTAGGTTTTACCGTGACATGGATATCAATATCATTGACATGGTGAGCTAGCGTAATCATGGTCAAGAACCTATTATCCCTTTAGTGGGTTGTTTTATGATCAAATCATCAATGTATAAAATCATCATTTATTTCTTAGGCCCCTTTGAATGAAGATTCATGTTTACATCTTATGCACTCTATATCAAGATGATTCTTGATAGATGTTTACATCTTATGCACTCTATATCAAGATGATTCTTCCAAAGGAGTCATAGATCCATTGGTATGATGCTCAAGGGGCCTATTTCAAGTCATACAATGTTTTTGAGACTATGCACACTTTCCCCGTTTGGTCACCCTACATTCAAAATCTAGGTGGCTTGTCTCATATAAATGTCCTTGATATCTCCATTTAAAAATTCTCATTTCATGTCCATCTAGAAGATGTACCACTTTGAATAAGCTACTATTGCAATTATCATTGGTATTGCCTTCATTTGACCTATGGGAGCAAGTGTCTCACTATAGTTGAAAACTTCCATCAATGCAAACCCCTTGGTCACAAGGGGGAAGTCAATGGATGGCTACAATGGTTAAACCTTGATCCTTTGTTCAGTCGAACCTTGATACTTTGTTGAGTCGCACCTTGACACTTTGTTAAGTTTGAATACCCTAAGATTAACTTTAGCTAGATTTTAGAGATAGCAACGTTGTACCAAGCACAAGAGAAGGAAGTCCATTAGAGGCTCTCCCACTCAGGTTTTATAAATAGCAAGGGTGTACCAACCACAAGAGAACGAATTCCATTAGAGGGGATCCTCCTATCCACTCCACTCACTAGCACCTATGCTTTGTGCATGAGGGGATTTTAAGTACAAGAGATGTGTAAGAAGCATTCTCAATTGAGGAACTCATTGAATGTTGAATTAGCTACTCATGGATTGCATGAATCTTATCAGGTCAAGATGGTGAATACCACCAGTGGGTGAAGTTGAACAAGAGTATAGAGGGTTCAGTGGCCTATTAAGGTGCACATAGCCATCATAGCAAAATTTTGTTCTGGGCTACATGCAATTAAGGCAAGGAAGGCATAGTTTATTTGAATATTTTGTACTTGGCATCTATCCATAGGTACTTTTCCACAATTAAAAGGATAGTTTATGCCTTGGAGAGCTCTGAGTAGTCCATTCCATTAAGTTGGTGGAGGTAGAGATCCAATACCTAGGAGGATCAACATTTAGACGAGCAACAACAAGCCAGAAAAATTCCTAGAAAGACAACTAGAAGAGTATCAAGTATTACTCTTCAACATAGCTTGAAGAATAATATTTTGAATTTTCCTTTAGTGGCCACTATGATTGCTCATAATCCCAAGCCTAGTTTAGGCACTGTTTTATGAAAACAAAATGAAAGCAAAAAGAAAAAAGCAATGATTAAAAAAAAGAACCCTAAAAAAATCAAAAGACCTTACCTCCTCCTGTCCCTCCAAGGTCAAAATCCGCACGGCCTGCTTCCTTCAACAAATCAACATCTCAATTTCATCATCCATGCTCCCCTTCAATGAAATAAAATTGGCTCTCGAATTCATCATCCACACTCACGACATCGTCATTTTGCTCTCAAAATTCAACATCCTGAATTTCGAGAGCATTGAAGTTGCATCAAATGTGTGTGAGCTAATTCTTTGTGTGATATCTAAATGTAGCTAAACTACAACAAGTGGGTGTTGCTCAATGCTAGCTACTCTATACGAGTACTCAACTAGTTGAGAGTTGTTTAACTGGTTTGTGCTTGCCAGCAGCTACAGCCTCCCAAAAGAAAAGAGAAATGTGGTAGCCAAAGATGAAAGACAGTGAAGTAATGAGAAGATTGTTGACAGTTGCTCCTCCATCGACCCGTAGAAAGAACTCCCCCTTTCCAGCTTCTGTTTCTGCATCTGAATGGACAAGCCTTTGGTTTTGCGACGAAGAAAAAAGAGCAACGACAGGCAAGGACAGGATTGGCATTGCGAGGAGGCAATGGTGCACGGGGAGTTGGACTTCGCCGACTATATGCAAGCGATGGCGGAGAAGCAGATCGTAATTTCGGTGAATGCTTCCTCCCAGAGAATTCTCCACGGGCAGAACAGCACGATCGGCAAGCCAGAGCTCAACAGCCTGAAAAGCAGCTTCGAACTGGTCGCAGGGGACGGGCTCGCAGAGTTGGGGTAAGCTTTACCTGCTGCTGCTTCACTGTAAGCGCCAGGGACACCCTGATAAGCAACACGAAGGGTAGAACCATGCATAGGGGCAGGGGAGAGATCGGAGATGGAGAGGGCACGGGGAAGGTTGACATCTTTGGGAAGGAGGCTATCATCGGCATCGGGGAGAGGGACGAGATCGAGGCAGAGCCCTTTTCTTTGCTGAGTTGGGAGGCGACCTGGCCGTTAATGGTGGCACAGGCGCTCTTCCAGTGGTGGGAGGGGAAGGAGAAGGAGGAGGGGGGGGAGGGGGGGTGGGCAAAAGCTTTGGAGGGAAGAGGGGGGATGGAGGAGGAGAGGAGGGAAGGGGGCAGCGGAGAGGAGGGAAGGGGCAGCCAGGAATCCTATTCTGTAGGTGCTCTTTCCCTGCCCTTTCTTGCACCGTTGGCCGAGCTCCCAAAATGCATTATCGTCATTCTGTAGCCTGCTCCCGAAATTCATCATCGTCATCCTCCTCTCAAAATCTGCATCCACAGTCCGGAATTGATATGTGATGCTTGTCATGTCAAATCTTCACGAGATTTGAGAAGCTGATGGTTTCGTCCGTGCAATCCACAAGAAGTTTGGCAAGAGGTGAATCGATACGTAGGTTTGGCATCTTGGGATTTTGCTTTCTTGACTCTCGTCCTACGAATTGGTTTCATCAAATTCCTCCTCCTACGCTCTCTTCTCTCCTACGATGCACTCCTCTCCCTCCTACGCTACCTTCTCCCTACTATGCTCTCTTCTCTCCTAAAGCTACTCTTTGCTGCAACTACTCTCTCTCTCTCTTTCTCTCGTGCAACTCTCACGCCGTCACGCTCTCTCTCACACCTCTCTCTCTCTCTCTCTCTCTCTCTCTCTCTCTCTCTCTCTCTCTCTCTCACCCTCTCTCACTCTCTCTAGCTCTCTCAACTTCAAATTGAAATTGTATTGCAAATGCAAATTCAAATTCAAAATTGAAATGTTCCATTTTAACATTTTAATTTTTTGAACCTAAATTTTTAAAATTGAAGAAAGTTTTGAATTCGAAATTCAAATTTCCCGCCTAATTTTGATTTTTTTTCACAAGGCAAGTTGAAGTTTGGAGAATGGCACTGGTGCCATTCTCCACAACATCATATGAATATTTGAAGAATGGCACTAATGCCATTCATCACATGGAGAATTTCTCCTCAATTGACCATCTAGCTTGATTTTTAGATGTTATGACCTAAGATTTTAAGACCTTTTTAGACCTTAGGGCCATAACAATTCGACCATATGCCATTATAGTTTTGACTATTCGCCACCATGGCTCAATCCTTTGACCTCATGGAAATGATTTCCACCATATGTAAAAGATTTGGCCATAAAACTCTTCGTAGGTTATCACCATATGGATAAGGTTTTGACCGAGAGAGAGAGAGAGAGAGAGAGAGAGAGAGAGAGAGAGAGAGAGGTGGACAATGGTACTAGTGCCATTCTCTAACCATCATCTGTGACAATTTGACATGCATGGAATAATTTGAATTCTATATGAGTTGAACTTTGGAGAATGGCACTGGTGCCATTCTCCACAACATCATATGAATATTTGAAGAATGGCGCCAGTGCCATTCATACATAGAGAATGGAGAATGGCACTGGTGCCACACTCCTCAATCCTTGTGATTAATGGCATAGGTGCCAATATCAATATTTTACTCATATGGTGTGGTGGACAATGGCACTGGTGCCATTCTCTAACCATCATCTGTGATAACATTGACATCTAGGGAATGGGACCTGAACCATTGTGTGTAATCCATGAGATTAATCAATATATGGCTAAAGTTTTGACCATCTAGCCTGATGTTTAGACATTATGTCCTAAGATTTTAAAACCTTTTTAGACCTTAGAGCCATAATATTTGGACCATATGGCATTATATTTTTGACCATTTGCCACCATGGCTTAATCCTCTAGCCTCATGCAATTGATTTCCACCATAACCAAAAGATTTGGCCATAAAACTCTTCATAGGTTATCACTAGATGGATAAGCTTTTGACCAATTAAGAGAGAGAGAGAGAGAGAGAGAGAGAACATTATATGAATATTTTGAGAATGGCAACAATGCCATTCATCAAATGGAGAATAGAGAATGGAACTAGTGCCATTCTCCTCAATCCAAGTGTGTCATTCTCCTTAATCCAATGCCATTCATCTCATGGAGAATGGAGAATGGCACTGGTGTCATTCTCCTCAATCCAATGCCTATCATCACAATATGGAGAATCGAGAATGGCACTGGTGTCATTCTCCTCAATCCATGTGTGTCATTCTCCTCAAACCATGTGTGCCATTCTCCTCAATGCAATACCATTCATCACATGGAGACTAGAGAATGGGACTTATGACATTCTCCTCAATCCTTGTGATAAATGGCATAGGTGCCACTCTGAATATAATCATATGGCACCAGTGCCACTCTCTAACCATCATCTGTGATAATTTGACATACATGAAATATTTTGAATTCTATATGAGTTGAAGTTTGGAGAATGGCACTGTGCCATTGTCCACAACATCATATGCATATTTGAAGAATGGCACTAGTGCCATTCATACATAGAGAATGGAGAATGGCACTGGTGCCATTCTACTCAACCCTTGTGATTAATGGCACATGTGTCAGTCTCAATATTATAATCATATAGTGTGGTGGACTATGGCACCAGTGCCATTCTCTAACCATCATTTTTGACAACATTGACATCTAGGGAATCGGACCTGAACCATTGTGTCAATCCATGAGATTAATCACTATATGGTTAAAATATTGACCATCTAGCCTAATTTTTGGACATTATGACCTAAGATTTTTAGACCTTTTCAGACCTTAGGGCAATAATATTTGGGATCATATGGCATTATATGTTTGAGCATTTGCCACCATGGCTTAATCCTTTGGCCTCATGCAATCGATTTCCACCATAAGAAAAAGATTTGGCCATAAAACTCTTCATAGGTTATCACTATATGGAAAAGGTTTTGACCAATTGAGAGAGAGAGAGAGAGAGAGAGAGAGAGAGAGAAAGAGAGGTGGTTGGTGGTAGAGAGAGAGTCATATATATATATATATATATATATATATATAGAGAGAGAGAGAGAGAGAAAGAGAGAGAGAGAGAGAGACAAAGAGACAGAGAGAACATTATATAAATATTGTGAGAATGTCACCAATGCCAATCATTAAATGGAGAATAGAGAATGGCATTGGTACCATTCTCCTCAATCCAATGCCATTCATCACATGGAGAAGGGAGAAGGGCATTGGTGTCATTCTCCTTAATCCAATGCCACTCATCACATGGAGGATGGAGAATGGCACTGGTGTCATTCTCCTCACATGTGTGTCATTCTCCTAAATCCATGTGTGACATTCTCCTCAATCCAATGCCATTCATCACACGGAGAATGGAGAATGGCACCAGTGCCATTCTCCTCAATCCTTGTGATTAATGGCAGAGGTGCCAGTTACAATATAATCATATGGTGTTGTGGACAATGGCACCAGTGCCATTCTCTAACCATCATTTGTGACAACATTGAATTACAAGGAATCATTTGAATTCTATATGAGTTGAAGTTTGGAGAATGGAGCTGGTGTCATTCTCCACATCATATGAATATTTGAAGAATGGCACCAATGCCATTCGTGCGATTGATTTCCACCATAACAAAAAGATTTGGCCATAAAACACTTCATAGGTTATTTCAAACCTTAGGGCCATAAAATTTGGATTATATGGCATTAAATGTTTGACCATTTGCCACCATGGCTTAATCCTTTGGCCTCATGCAATCGATTTCCACCATAAGATAAAGATTTGGCCATAAAACTCTTCATAGGTTATCACTATCTAGAAAAATTTTTGACGAATTGAGGGAGAGAGAGAGAGAGAGCATTATATGAATATTTAGAGAATGGCACCAATGCCAATCATCAAATGCAGAATGGAGAATGGCATTGGTACCATTCTCCTCAATTCATGTATGTCATTCTCCTCAATCCAATGCCATTCATCACATGGAGAAGGGAGAATGGCACTGGTGTCATTCTCCTAAATCCATGTGTGCCATTCTCCTCAATCCAATGCCATTCATCAAATGGAGAATGGAGAATAGCACTGGTGCCATTCTCCTCAATCCTTGTGATTAATGGCATAGGTGCCAGTTGCAATATAATCATATGGTGCTGTGGAAAATGGCACCAGTGCCATTCTCTAACCATCATCTGTGACAACATTGACATACATGGAATCATTTGAATTCTATATGAGTTGAAGTTTGGAGAATGGAACTGGCATCATTCTCTACAACATCATATGAATATTTGAAGAATGGCACCAATGCCATTCATGCAATTGATTTTCACCATAAGAAAAAGATTTGGCCATAAAACACTTCATTGGTTATCACCATATGGATAAGGTTTTGACCAATTGAGAGAGAGAGAGAGAGAGAGAGAGAGAGAGAGAGAGAGAGAGAAGATTATTTGAATATTTGGAGAATGGCACCAATGCCATTCATCAAATGGAAAATGGAGATTGGAAATGGTGCCATTCTCCTCAATCCACGTGTGTCATTCTCCTCAATCCAATGCCATTCATCACATGGAGAATGGAGAATGGCACTGGTGTCATTCTCCTCAATCCAATGACATTCATCACATGGAGAATGGAGAATGGCATTGGTGTCATTCTCCTCAATCCATATGCGGCATTCTCCTCAATCCATGTGTGCCATTGTTCTCAATCCAATGTCATTCATCATTTGGAGAATGGAGAATGGCATTGGTGCCAGTCTCCTCAATCCTTGTGATTAATGGCACAGGTGCCAATCTCAATATAATCATATGGTGTTGTGAAGAATGGCACTAGTGCCATTCTCTAACCATCATCTGTGACAATTTGACGTACATGGAATCATTTAAATTCTATATGAGTTGAAGTTTTGAGAATGGCACTGGTGCCATTCTCCACAACATCATGTGAATATTTGAAGAATGGCACCGATGTCCCTAATACATGGAGAATGGCACATGTGCCAGCTCCTTAATCCTTAATGGCACAGATGCCAGTCTCAATATCATAACCATATGTGTGGTGGACAATGGTACCAGTGCCATTATCTAACCATCATCTATGACAACATTGATGTCTAGGGAATGGGACCAGAACCGTTGTGTGCAATTTACGAGATTAATCACTACATGGCTAAACTTTGACCATCTAGCCTCATTTTAAAACCTTTTTAGAACTTTGAGATCATTGGCAACATATGATTATTGGAAAATCAAAAGATCATTGGCACTAGCTCCATGATCCACATAATCATATGATATTGTGGAGAATGGCACCAGTGTCTTTCTCCAACCATGATCGGTAACAACCTTGACATTTGGAGAGTGGCACCAATGCCATATTGTGATGCATGGCACCGTTGCCATTCTAGACATACTCACTTAGAGATTGGCATCAGTGCTATTCTCTACAAGGTCAGGTGATGGCACTAGTACCATTATCCACAAACTCACAATCCATTTGTTCAATGGCATTGGTGGCACTCTTCACAACATCATATACTTGTTGGAGGATGGCTATAATACCATCCTTCATCATAACTATCTTAACTTTGATAATGTGTATATTTGGTTGTAGTGTGGGTATAGGTTTTCATAATGCATATATAAAGTTGCTTCACCTAGGTTCTTTTGTTAATAAAATTTTGCAATGTGGTTGTAATATTTCCTACTACATTTATGATTTTCTATTATACATTTTATGGTTGTTCTATCCATTTGGATTCTTTATTTTTGTAATGTAGTTTCCCTTGATTATTTTGTTAATAGAAGATTGCAATAATGGTTAGCAAGGGAAAGAGAAAGGTTCGAGAGGTGTCAATTTATGATGGAGTTAGCTTTGGAAGAGGATGGTATTTAGATATATACAAAACGAACTCCAAAGACTCCATAAAGCACATTGTTTCGTGAACATCCAAGGAACAACTTTTTAAAATGTTGGACAAGTTAAGGAGATTGAGGGTGTCAAATTTGAGAAAGATAACGTCCTTATCTCAAAATTCAGACATTGGGTGGGAATGTGTATCAATTGGATCTTGCATGTTTTGATCATGCGAGCATGAAGAGGACACGATGATAACTAGGGGTTGAAATATTGAGCCAAAAAATTATACCAATCAACAGATATTAGAAGGCTTTGATTTGGTAACAAAATGGATAAAGCAAGATAATAATAAGAAGAGAAAAGTTTCTAAAAGAACCGAGAAAAACAATGTTGAGAGATCAAGCTCTCAAGTGTCTCACAACATAGTGCAAGAGAAGGCTAGAGGGACTAGTGAGGAGGAAACAATAGATGAGAAAGAAATAAGGTCAGATGGAACATCAAACATTAGGGATAAAGAGACAACTTTAGGAGAAAAACAAGGAGGTGCCAGAACAAGCAGTGGAGGTGATTAAATGGGGATGGTGGGACACAAGTCAAGGGAGAAGGTGAGAAGTCATCTAGAACAACTATTGGCATTAGTACCATTCTATAGTCCATCATGTGTTGGGTCCCTATACATATTACTTGGGAGGACTCTAATGTGATAACCCTAACATCATGTTTTGTGTTCCACTAGTAGAATAACTTTGACATCTGGAGAATGGAACTTGTGCTATTCTCGGCAATCCATGTGATGAATAGCACTAGTGTCATTCTCCATAAAGTCATGTAGGATGGCATCACTAGCAATCTCCACAAGCTCTCATGGAGTATGGCACCGGTGCCATTCTCCACAAACTCCCATTGAGATTGGCATAAGTTCTTAGATGGATTTGAGGAGAATGGCATCAATGCCATTCATCATATGGAGAATGGAGAATGGCATTGGTGCCATCCTCCACAGTCCATGCGATGAATGTCACTGGTGCCATTCTTCAAAAAATCAGATGGTATTGTGGGCAATGGTACTAGAGCAATTGACCAAATAATCATATGATGTGGTTGAGAATGACATCAGTGCCATTCATCACATGAAGAATAGAGAATAGCACTAGTGATATTCTCGGAATAATCATATGATGTTGTGAAGAATGGCACTGGTGCCATTCTCCAACCATCATGTGCTATGGAGAATGGAATTCATGTCATTCTCCATAATATCATATGATTTTTTAGACAATGGCACCACTGCCATTCTCCAACCATCATTTGTTATGTTTGACATCTGGAGAATGGAACTTGTGCCATTCTCGACAATCCATGTGATGAATGGCACTGGCGTCATTCTCCACAAGGTCATGTAGTATGGTACCACTGCTAATCTCCACTTGCTCTAACGGAGTATGGCACCGGTGTCATTCTCCACAAACTCCCATCCAGATTGGATTTAGTCCTCATATGAATTTGAGGAGAATGGCACTAGTGCCATTCTCCAAAACATCATGTGTTTACTTTGAGAATGACACTGGTACCATTCATCACATGGAGAATGGAGAATGGCATTGGTGCCATCCTCCACAATTCATGTGATGATAGTCACTAATGCCATTCTCCAAATAATTAGATGGTGTTGTGGGCAATGGTACCAGTGCCATTGACCAAATAATCATATGATGTGATTGAGAATGGCATCATCACAGGGAGAACAGAGAATAGCACTGGTAACATTCTCCCAATAGTCATATGATGTTTTGGAGAATGGCACCGGTGCCATTCTCGAATGATCATGTGTTGTGGAGAATAGCTCTGTTGTGGAGAATGGAACTACTACCATTTTCCAACCATCATGTGTTAGGTTCCTCTCAAATTTCCTATGAGAATACTCTCATGTATCAACGTTGGCACTTGGAGAATGAAAGTGGTGCTATCCTCTTAAATCCATAGTTAAATGAGCCTGGTGCCATTCTTGACAACATCACATAGATGGTGCCAATTCCACTATCATGCAGGATTCTCCATGTACTATCGTGGAGTATGGAACCGGTGCCATTATTCACAAACTCCGATTGAGATTGGCATTATGGTCAAATGAATTCGAGGATAATGGCACTGGTGCCATTCTCCAAAACATCATGTGGTTACTTGGGGAATGGCACCACTGCCATTAATCAAATGCAGAATGGAGAATAGCATGTTCCATCCTCCACAATCCATGTGATGAATGGCAGTGGTGCCATTCTCCAAATAATCAGATGGTGTTGTGGACAATGGCACCAGTACCATTTTATAGTTGTCATGTATTAGGTTCCTATACATATTATTTGGGAAGACTCTAATGTGATAACCTCACATCATGTGTTATGTTCCACTAGTAGGATCATGAATATTCTACACAACATCAGATGATTATTTGGAAAATGAAACTAGTACTATTATCCTACCATCAGATGTAGTTTTAGAGAATGGTACTGGTGCCATTGTCCACAACACTATATGAATATTTGGGGAATGACACCAGTGCCATTCATCACATGGAGAATAGAATCGGTTCCATCCTCCACAATGCATGTCATGAATGTTACTGGTGCCATTCTCCAAATAATCAGATGGTGTTGTGGACAATGGTACCAGTGCCATTCACCAAATAATCATATGATGTGGTTGAGAATGGCATCATTGCCATTCAACACATGGAGAATAGAGAATAGCACCAGTGACATTCTCAACATAATCATATGATGTTGTGGAGAATGGCACCACTGCCATTCTCCAACCATCATGTGTTGTGGAGAATGGAACCAACATCATGTAGGATGGAACCAATTCCACTATCCACAAATGCTCATGCATGATTCTCCACATACTCTCATGGAATGGCACTATAGCTAGTGCCATTCTTCACAAACTCCCATTGAGATTGGCATTAGTGCTCAGATGAATTTTAGGAGAATGCCATTGGTACCATTCTCCAAAACTGGCATGTGGTTACTTGGAGAATGGCATCAGTGCCATTTATTACATAGAGAATAGAGAATTGCATTGGTGCCATCCTCCACAATCCATGTGGTAATTGTCACTAGTTCCACAAACTCACATGGAGATATGTTGTTCTAGCATTCTCTCAAGGATCAGATGAAATTGTGGAGAATGGAACTAGTGCCAATTCTTCAAAGAATCATATGATGTAATGGAGATTGATGCTAGTGCCATTCATGACATGGAGCATGAATATTGTCACTGGTGCCATTCTCGACAATCCATGTGATGAATGACATCGGTGCCATTCTCCATAATATCATATGATTTTTTGGACAATGGCACCAGTGCCATTCTCTAACCATCATGTGTTATGTTCCACTAGCATGATAATGGACATTCTACACAACATCAAATGATTATTTGGAAAATGAAACTAGTACCATTATCCTACCATCATGAGTAGACCACTATCACCAAAAGATCAGATGTAGTTTTAGAGAATGGCACTGGTGCCATTGTTCACAACACTATATGAATATTTGGGGAATGGCACGAGTTCCATTCATCACATGGAGAATGGAGAATGGCATTGGTTCCATCCTCCACAATCCATGTGATGAATGTCACTTGTGCCATTTTCCAAATAATCATAAAGTGTTGTCACCAATGGCACTAGTGCCATTCTATAGTCATCATGTGTTAGGTTCCTATACATATTATTTGTGAAGACTCTAATGTGATAACCCTGATATCATGTTTTGTGTTCCACTGGTAGGATAACTTTGATATCTAGAGAATGGAAGTTCCATTCTTGGCAATCCATGGGATGAATGGCACTAGCATCATTATCCACAAGGTCATGTAGGATGACACCATTGCCAATCTCCACGAGCTCTCATGGAGTATGGCATGGGTGCCATTCTCCACAAACTCCCATTTAGATCGGCATTATTTCACAAATGAATTTGAGGATATTGGCACTGGTGCCATTTTCCAAAACATCATGAGGTTACTTGGAGAATGGCATTAGTGCCATTCATCACATGGAGAATGGAGAATGGCATTGGTCCCATCCTCCACAATCCATGTGATGAATGTCAATGGTGCTATTCTCCAAAAAGTCTGATGGTGTTGTGGGAAATGGTACTAGTACAATTCACCAAATAATCATATGATGTGGTTGAGAATGACATTAGTGCCATTCATCACATGGAGAACAGAGAATAGCACTGGTGACATTCTCCAAATAATCATATGATATTGTGGAGAACACCATTCTCCAACCATCATGTGTTGTGGAGAATAGAATTGTTGTGGAGAATGGAACCAACATCATGGAGGATGGCACCAATTCCACTGTCCACAAACTCTCATGTAGGATTCTTCACATACTCTCATGGAGTATGGCTACAAACTCCCATTGAGATTGGCATTAGTGCTCAGATGAATTTGAGGATAATGGCACTGGTGCCATTCTCCAAAACATCATGTGGTTACTTAGAGAATGACATTGGTGCCATTCATCACATGGAGGATGGAGGATGGCATTGGTGCCATCGTAAAAAATCCATGTGATGAATGTCACTGGTGCCATTATCTAAATAATCAAATGGTGTTGTTGATAATGGTACCAGTGTCATTCATCACATGGAGAATAGAGAATAACACTTGTAACATTCTTCAAATAGTCATATGATGTTGTGGAGAATGGCACTGGTGCCATTGTCCAACCATCATGTGTTGTGGGGAATGGAACGAATACCAATCTCTAATCATCATTTATTAAGGTTCCTCCAAATTTTTTATGAGAAAAATCTCACACGACAACCTTGGCATCTGAATAATGGCATCAATGCCATTCTCTACAAACTCACATGAACATTAAGCATTAGTGCTATTGACATCTGGTGAAAAGTCTACATGGAGGATGACTCTAGTGCCATTCTCCAAAAGATCATAAGAAGTTGTGAAGTTTAGCATTGGACCAGGTGCCATTCTCCAAATAATCAAATTATGGTGGGTAGAATGGAACTATTGACATTCATCACATGGAGAATGGGGAATGGCACTAGTGCAATTCTCTTCAATCCATGTAATGAATGGCACTGGTGCCATTGTCCACAACCTCATGCGAATAATTGGAGAATAACACCAATGGATGAGGATGAGGATGAGGATGATGAGTATGAAGAACAGGCGGTTGTGAAGCATGGCATCATCAAGGAGTGCATCAGGTGCTATTGTAGCAGGGAACATGAAGTTGTTGTTGACATCTTTACTAATGGAGGTGTGTTGTTACAGCCATTGTCAAGCAAAAGAAAAGTGATCGCACTGATGAAGAAATCCCAACAGGCAACAGAGGTCGAGGCTATGTCTGTGGCACATGCATCATATAATCCCCATATTAAGATATGGTCTAGCATTGAGAGGCCTCTTGAGACACATAGAGCTGATTCACCTATAGTAGATGAAGGAATTAAAGAGAGTGAGCATCACATTGAAGGCTTGCAACCTTTAACTGAAGCAGATTTTGAAGCTATCCCAAAGATTACATTGGACGATTTGGAGCAACAAGGTCTTTAGCTACTCATTTATTCCTTGTGTATACAGTTTCAAAAGAATTTTAGCAATATAATAATATGACTTTTATGTATTTTCTCGATTGCACATACTCTCATTATATTAAAGAGATTAAACATGTGGTATGACAAAATTGTCTGATATAATGATACGGGGAATGGTACTAGTGTCATTCTCCCTATGTGGGGTTATAGGTAAGAGGTACTATTGGCTTTCCATGTGACCTCATATGGAGAATGGAACTAGTGCCATTCTCTCTTTGTGGTTATGTAGAAATGGTAATACTATTATGCTTCTTTCTTCAATCTATGTTGGTTGAAAGCATTACGGAGATTAGAAATTGTATAGTATTTACTATTCTGTCAAAGTTTGGATTTGGGTGCTTTCTACAAATCTATTGGAGCATTGGGAATGGCACTAGTTTCATTCTCCCAATAAGATTATAGGAATTCTCCATATCATCATTTGGAGAATGGCACTTGTGTCATTCACTCTATGGGGTTATGGATATTTTATGTTCCTTTGTCAACTTGTGTGCTTTGACTAAACTAAAAGAATAAAATTGTAATGCAATATCAATGCTTCAGAACATGCATTGTACATTTCTTTTGGGACATGGGGAGAGGCACTAGTGGTATTCTCTCCTCCCAATGAGGATATAGAGAAAGGCACTAGTGACACTTCATATCCTTATAGGTAAAATGGCACTAGCACCTCCCCAAGAGAAGAATGGAACTAGTGCCATTCCCCAAAAAGACAATGGAATCAGTGATGGTGATGGATAATGATTGTACTTTATACTTCTTTATTGGTTTCGTATGCTTTTATGCTTCAACATTGTTGAATACACTCTAAAGAATCAAAATATTTCTATTATCCTCAACTTCCACAGGGACCAATGATGCATGGAGGATAATATGGAGACATCAAATGTAGAGGACAACATACCACCCAAAATGCGGACTATCAATGTAGAGGACAAAAAATGTAGAGGACAACATACCATCCAAAATGGGGACTATTAATGATGCGATCGATATAGGAGGTATAGAAGAAAACATAACACAAAAAATGGAGACAATTGCAAGGAATATCATTAATCCTATACTTTTAGAAGAGAACATGGATGAACATACTATCTCAACATTGGGGATAAGACTAGATAATCTTATTGTTGTTGTAAACATGTATGAAAACGTAGCACCTAACAATTTGGATGAGTCAAAAGCCAGCAACTTCAAGGAGAATTTGGATCTACATCCACATACAATTTCTTTGGATATGCTAAGAATAGCAATCATATTAGACTTGAATGGCTTGCTATTGAGTCGCTACCTATTCAAGTCACCAATACATCCATCTATTATGCATGGCAAAAATATTTATATGGTTGTTCATCCTGGGTGCATAGAATTCCTTAGAATCTTGCTACAAAGATTTAATGTACATATTTGGTCAACTGCAATGGAGCATAACGTACTTGATATGGTAGGACTACAAAATTATGCAAATGAGAGCCTCCCTTTATTTGTTATATGGTCTCAGCAAGGATGCTACACTTATAGTAAGACGAGGATAAATAGGCCCGACAAGGTTGGTGTTGAGGCAATGTTCAGACCCTTAGCAAAAATCTACATTTGATGTACAAGACAAGGATGATAATATAATTCTACTAGGAGAGTTGATGCCTTACTACAACTCAATGAGGCTAAAGATGTGCGCAGCATGATCGAGACAAATCGCTATGGACAATTACCTGTGATGGAGGGGCATAAGGATTTCAACCTCGTCCAGAAAGTAATTGATGAATGGAGGGAGGAAAATCATGCATGCTCAAGAATGGAATATAAAACAAGAAATCTTCCTCTTGCAGATCAACTAAGAGAGAGGGCTATAGGTGAAAATACAGAACCAAAGGGTGTATACCCTAGTCAACCCATGGTGGTGATGGCTAGGTGCTTGAACTCAATGCATCCCAAATAAGACTTTTAAGGAATGCTCCACAACTCTCTAGCATGAATGCTATGCAAGTTTCTCAATTGGCTATAGACCTAGGGTACAAAGGTCTCTATATCAAGAAAGACATTGCTAAGGCCTACATAAACCAACTACAGAATGCATAATTTCCATGTAGGTACAGATGCCAAAGTGTTTTTTCATTTTATCTCAAGTCTATATAACTGTTGTTGTAGGTAATTGGAATTGTCTTTTTTGATGTAGAGAGATATGCGTTCAAATCATGCTTGAGTAGGTACATACCAGAACGACATCCATTCGGACCACCAAAGTTACCTATCCCTATTAACGAAGTGTTTTGGATCAAAAATGTGACTTTCGAGGTGCATGAGTCAACCATTATAGGTGTTGGCTTGGGCTTGTTTGTGCATGACTTCATCAAGATAGGGACTACTATTCTCCATTATGGAGGTGACAAGTACTCCTACAGAGACTGGAAGGAATTATGTCGAGTTCATCCAAGGCTAAAGAAGTACTCCATCCAAGAGGACCCTACTATCCCTATGAAGGATATGGTGCATATTGTTGGTGATGTTCAATATGGCAATGTGGCAGGGCCCATGATGAACATAGATATTGCAAAATATGGTCACATTTGTATTGAATCCATAGATGATATACATGTAGGAGAGGAGCTATTTGCAGACTATGAGTTTTGAATAATAACATTGTATTTCTTTGTGCAATCATTACTTATGGGAATTACTACTTTCTTTCCAACTGTGTAAATTGGTGCATAATTGTTGTGTGTGAATAATATGCAAACATGTTCATAACTACATTCATAATGGAGTTTGACGAAGTGTCCCTCATGCCATTCTTTCCAATGGATTGTGCAGAGCTAGCATTGGTGCCATTCTCTCTGTCGGGGCTAGAAACTGAGAGTTTCTTTGGAATCATGATTTATTTCAAGGCTTTCAATGGTGCATCAACAAGCTGTTATGTTTTCATCCTAAAGTGTATTTTTTCCTTCGCAATGAGTAATAAACATGGCATGTAAAGTTATCCTTTTACAATCATGCTAGTCAGTATAAACATTGAAAGTGCACGATAAATGATTGTCATTGCCACCTAATTTTACATTAAATGCTTGTCATTGCCCATTGATTTTACATCAACTACATATCTTGCATTCATTCTCCTCTAAAAACACTTGGTCAAGTTAAAGAGCATGTATGTTGTCATTGCAATATTCATGGTTATCAATTACACTCTTTGCATTTTTTAAACGGTGTTTTGGAGATTTTCAAATGAGAATGCTCACAGCAAAGCGAGTTTCAATATCAATGGAAATTCTAGAGAGCTATTATTGAGGTGTTTTTGAACACCACTATGGCTCACAAGATGAATCTCACTCAAATGGGTTTCGAAGTTTATTATTTTGTTGATGATAATGCAGTTTAGACACTGATATTCTATTTATTATTTGAGAATGTAGTAGATATTACATACTTCATGAATGGCAATCTAGTCTATTTTCACATATTTCTCCTATTTTTTCATGGAGAAAGGCTACAATTTCTTCCAAAACTGCCATTCTGGAAATTATGTTTTTCCCAAATTATCTAATACGGTCTTATAAGAGAAGGAGACATATGCTCATGCTTATGCTTATGCATGAGCATAAGAGAAGGAGACATATGCTTATGCTTATGCATAAGAGGAAGAAGAGGAAAAGAAAACAAAGCATATGCTTATGCTTATGCATGAGCATATAAGCATAAAAGAAAAAGAGAGAAAGGTTAAGCATAAAAGAAAAAGAGAGTGCATAAACATAAGAGAAGGAAGAGGGGAAAAGAGATTGAAAGAGGGAAAAGAAGAAGAGAAGGAAAGGAGGGAAAAAGAGATTGAAAGAGGGGAAAAAAGAAGAGGGGAAAAGAGATTGAAAGAGGGAAAAAAGAAGAGAAGGAAAGGAGGGAAAAAGAGATTGATCGAGGGGAAAAAAGAAGAGGGGAAAAGAGATTGAAAGAGGGGAAAAACAAGAGAAGGAAGAGGAGAAAAGAGGGAATGAAGAGGGAAGAGAGGGGAAGAGAGGGGAACAGAGGGTTCCTACGTCCATCATTGCAGCTAGCGCTTAAGGCGCTAGCTATAGGCCAATGCAAATAACAAAAATAACAAAAGAAAAAAAGAGGAAGCACTTTCTTACCTGGAATAGTCCTGCTCACATTGTTTTGTGGATTGGCCCTACAAAAGAGAGGAAACATACCATTTTTCAAATAACTAGTTAGAGGAAGGAGGAGTTTAAAGAAGCAACTTCTCAAAGGGATTGGATTGAGGAGACAAGAAAAAAGAGGAGGAAGAGAAATATAAAAAAGACTAGAAGAGGTGAGTCTTCTTTCTGTGACAAAATCTCGTTTTTTGTCTTTAACCCTTGAAAATCAAGCATGAAAACTAGAACATAGCCTTAGCAATACAAGGAGAAACATGCTTCAATACTCACAAAACGAAATCTCATAAAACACGAACCTACATTGCTCAAAGCGACTCACCTTCTTGAAAAACTTCTTTTCACACAAGCAAAGAGGGAGAAGGGTGGAGAGGGAGCACAAGTGTTAGAAGAGAGGTGAGTAGTGGTGAGGAGTGGAGAATAGAGAGGAGGAAAGCGAGGTCGTCGGATATAGGTGGGAGGAGAGATTGCTTTTCTCAGAATAGAGATTGCTAAAGAAAGCGTTGCATTGCAGGGTTTCGGGTTTTAGCCCACAGCATTGCTATATAGCAACGCTTATATTTAAAAGTCACTATATAGCGATAGAACATAGCAAATCATTGTTATATAGTGATGAAACAGAGCAAAACGTCGCTATATAGCAACGCTTCAGGAGCCTTATTATTTAAAGTTAAAAAAGAAGATCATAGAGGCTATTTTATTACTGTTAATATATTTCCTTGCAACTTATGTTGTGATTTTATAAGTGTGCAGATGGAAGGGATGAGTGGAAGCTCATCAGATGCACCAATGCCCGAGAGCACAAAGTGGCTTACGAAGAGATTGTATTGTCATTGCACTTATTGGAAGCGAGAAGTACGATATCAACGTCGTATTATCATGCGCCACTTATGGATGTATAGAGAGGAGCCCGAACCAATATCCACCGTTGGTGTTGCATGTGTTGATGGATTATCGGTAAGTCAAAGCTATTTAAGTTTGTGGTTAATATTGGATACCATTATGATACGAAACCTTGAGACAAGATCTTATATTTACACAAAATCTTAAAACAAGTTGAGGAGACTGACGAGGGTATGCATATACCTTCACACTTTGAGCAAGACTATAGTCTCTCGGATGATGACGAGGGTATGGTCGACATGATGGATTCTATTTTTAGGGGCACTACATCCCATGTGCACGTGATGTCAGAGTCTGAGGTCAAAATGCGAGAGTTGCAATCGACACAATTGTACGAGGGTGCTAGGATGTATAAACTATGTGCTTGTCTCTCAATCTTGAATCTGCAAGTAAAGTATGGGTGGTCGGATACAAGTGTCTCAGCCTTAATGAGGTTAGCTCTTGCATTAATTTGACTCATTATTTGGATATTGTTTGTTTTGAGAATCATCATTTATGGATTAGTGTACCCAATCATCATTATTCGAAGCCTATGTATGTTTCAATGTGATAGGTTGCTCTAGAAGATGTTGCCTGAACCAAATACCATGCCTGCATCAAGAGATGAAGCAAAGAAGATGCTAACAATGGTGGGTATGAATTATGATACCATCCATGCTTGCCATAATGACTGTATTCTATTTCGTCATGATCATGGAGGTTTGGCTAATTGTTCGAAATGTGGAGAACAATGATATAGAGATGGCTTGCAGGGTGAGCAGATACCGGTAAAGGTCTTGAGACACTTTCCCATCATTGCAAGAATACATCACATGTTCCGATGCAAATCCATAGCGAAGTTGATGGCATGGCATGCATCTCATCGGTCCACTGATGACACATTGAGGATTCCCACAGATTGTGCAACTTGGAAGCACATAGACAATCAGTGGCCAGACTTTGTGAGGGAGCCATGCAACTTACATCTTGGGCTCACCATGGATGGCGTGAATCCTTTTGGGTTATGCTCGACATCTTGGTCAACATGCCCCATAGTCATGGTGAGTTACAATATCCCACCATGGCTAACAATAAAAAAAAGGGACACCCCATGCTTGCACTACTTGTGCTTGGGAAGTACAAGGCAAAAAATATGGATATGTACATGGCACCTTTGATAGAGGAGTTAAAGATATTATGTAGAGGAGTGCGGGTCTTTGATATTTCCAGAGCTCCTAGACATACCAATGATATTTTGGTCAGGGGTATCTTGATGTGGACCATGCATGACTACCTAGGATATGGAGAGTGCGCAGGTACGTGTTTGTGTCTCTACATGTATAATATAGGATTATGCTTTTATGACTCTCTTTCGCACGCATGTCTTTTACTAACACATTCATGCACACGTGCAGGACTTGTTACAGGTGGGCACCATGCTTGTCCTATTTGTGGACCGGGTTTGAAATCGCTTGCATGATACTCCAAACATATGAGGAAAAATGTTTATGAAGGTCATGCTTGATATCTTCTGCTAAACCATCTCGCACATGGAGGTCAGCTTGATCCACCACCATCATATTTGAAGGCAAGTGACTATATTCAAGCTTGGAGGATGAATGGAGAGGAACCTCCTCTTGTTATGAAGAGGCTATCGATCTTTCATGAGCTTCCTTATTGGGGTCAGTTACAAATCAATCATCTCTTGGATCCCATGCATATCTTCAAGAATGTGGGGGCTACTATTTGGGCACACTTGGTTGGTTCGAAAGACTCGAGAGGAGTGCGAGAAGACCTGCGTGCTATGAATAGGATGTCTCATTTGTGGCCCCAAGTGCATGCTTCGGGAAAAGTTGTCCTCCTGAAAGCAACGTGGATCCTCTCTACGAGGGAGGAGATAGTGGTCAAGGTGGACATTGCCTCTTTTCAAACACCAACAAGATACATGCATTGCTTGAAAGGAGCATTTTCAAAGGACAATAAGCTTAGTGGGCTCAAGTCCCATGATTGGAACAAGGTCTTATAGGTGTTCTAAGCTATAGAATTAGTGTACCGATAATCGTGATGCCTTAGCGTAATTATGATTATGTTATATTGTTGACATGACTTCTTTGTTACTTTGATAGTTCATCGTCCCAATTACAATAAAAGGGTACTTACAAGAAAATGTTAAAAATGCTATATTCAAGATCAGTGGTATTGTGAGATATGCTTACTATCAAATCGCATTGATTGCATTTTCTTCAATTGAAGCTAAATAATCTGTAGACTGATTATGAAAATATCTTACATGGGCATGTGAAATAGGTGGATATCTCAAAAAGAGATCTCCATATCGAGCATCGAGAAGGCTAGGGTGGAATCCATCGAAGCCATATGCTTTCTTGAGAAGCACTTTCCCTCGAGCATTATGACAACTCAAGTCCACTTGCTTGTGCACATAGTTGATGAGGTGGCTATTGCAGATATCGTTCATAGTCGGTGGATGTTTTTTCTCGAGCGGTTTATGAAAACTTTGAAGCGATTTGTAAGACAAAGAGCAAGACCAGAAGCAAGCATCACAGAGGGATGGCTTGTGCAAGATTCATTAGTATATATCATGGAGTTTCTTGCATCCACGGATCCCGATATGCCACAAGCTTGGCATAATAAGGATGATGATTGCATCGTTGGCGAGGTTCCCCAAGGAAAAGGGATTGAAAGAAAGATGAGCGAAGAGCAAATGGAGAAATTCAATAAGTTTTGTATCCTCAATAGCAAGGAGATGCAGAAGTGGATTGAGAGATATGAAGCGGCCAAAGCAGTAAGAATAAATGCAAGGATGAGATTTAGAGTAATGTACAGGCGATCTCAACCATATCCATGGGATCTGGCTCTTCTCCCCACTCACATGTCACTTGATTGGCTACAACTGGCTCTATGTAAAGCCGAATGTGATGGAGAGATAATAAACGAGCACGAGTGAGAGTTATCATCTGGATGTATGATGCATGTAAGTTTCTTACCTCTTGACATAATTAAGTAATTATTTGTGGCAATGTACGCTATAAAATAGATGCATCTTCATTGTTTTAATGATGCTCTTTTATAGTACAAAAAGTACAATGCATTATGGTCATATGGACGACATTTTTTGCGTGGAACGCATCGATTCAAAGAGAGTCACATATGATTGTGGAGTCATGGCTAACTTCACACAAGATAGCTAGCAAATGTGCTTTGGATACCAATCTTCTCTCCTCACAGTTGGATTATTGTGGAACCATACACGAAATCTATGAAGTTGATTTCAGACGATTTAGTATTTTCATTCTTGATGTAAAATGGTTTAGAACTATTTACAACAGTCCCCATGTGATAGTGAGAAAAGATAGTAGTAGCTTCTTTGAAATAGACTCCACCAAACATTGTGAAAGTGATACTTTTGTTCTTCCCGAGCACTGTGAGCAGGTGCATACTAATGATTTAATTAATCGAAGCTTTTGTTTTGTAAGATCCATTCATACATGTACTTAAGCATAATTTCATATATATAATTGATGACATTTGGCACCCATCTTCAATATAGTTGGTTTTTCATATGGATCATTTTGATCCAAGATGGTGGTACGTGATACAAGTTGCACCCACGAAGTAAGTAAATTTTTGAAGATAGAGATGTGGATATGTAGATGCCACTACCAATGCCAGATCCAATTGATCCAGATGAATCTAGTGAAGAACATGAAGATCACAATATGAGCCAAGAGGAAGATGCGCATAATGACATCGCATCGGAGGAAGATGGAGATCACGATATTAAAGAAAAAGACAACGATCATCAAGAATCACCACACTTTATTGAAGAAGATGATCAAGTACTTTTAGGTGAACATATGATGCTAGAGTACGATGATGATATAGGAGATCAACTCGGTATAGAGTTGGAGATAGACTTGTTTGGCGCATTAGACTTGACTCAAGATGAAACTGTTGATGTAAATGCTCTTCATTGATTTTTTTCATCTCAAAATTGGACATGAATATATGAGCTTCAAAGGCTTGACGTACATGCTCTCATACTTTTAGTCTCTCAAAAAATAAAACATGTATGAAAATTTAAAAAAATTGCCATTAGAGAAAACTAACTTTTAAGGTCGATATGAAAAAAAAAGCTCTCTGTAAAACATCGCTATAAAAAAGTATCTCAATGTCGCTATATAGTGACACTTACAATTCTGATAAACGTCGCTATATAGCGATGCTTCACGAGGTACACTTCCAATATTAATGATTAGCGCCCCGCGCATGCTAAACATCGGTACTTAAACATCGCAATAGGATCTGTGTGTAGTAGTGTTTGATGCTACACTAAATTCTAAGGTGATGCTTGAGGAGTCAAAGCATAGTTCAGAGATTCAAAGATTGTTTTTTCAATTCTGAGAATGCTCTTTAAAGTTTAGTTGAATGCATTTTTCATCTTTTATTTTGAGGATTGAGGTTATGATACTTTGAAGTGGATTTCAAGTCATACTATCTTATTGACTAGCTGACTAGTTGACTAGTGTGGATTCACCATAACAAGAGCTTACATGAAGGAAGAATATATTATGAATTGCATGATGATTTCCAATGGATATGATAGGAACAAAGGTTTCAACTACAACCATTATGATTCTTATTTTGAAGATGCCTTAGTTATGGTTTCAATATCTTTCATGACGTATGAAATGTACTTGCATTTGGTTGACCATACCTTGCCATACAATCATGACCACCTCTTGTACAAGAGTAGACACTACCCTTCCATGACAAGTGGTAGGACCCTCTTCAGTCTGTATTACAGAATATGGACACGATACATTAAATTAAAGAGTGTAGAGAAGGAAAAAGAGCAAAGGACCTACACCTAGTTGAAACGGACTTGCGTGCAAAGTGGAGCCCCCATCCGATAAGTTCTTGTTTGATTAACACACTTAGGACCGTATTTTTTCATGGTTGTGCATGACACTAAGCCAAAAACAGTGTTTTATGCTTGATCGACAATGCAAAGCATATTCGATGGGCACAATACTTTGCACACACCTTAAACTAGGTGGAATTGACTTACATGCAAAGTGGCACGCCCATCCCATAAGTGCTTGATCGTACAACATACCTAGTAGCATGTTTTTTTACGGATGTGCATGACACTAGAGCAAAAATAGTATTTAATGCTTGATCGACCATGCAAAGGATATCCGATGGGCACAACACTTTTCCTATGCCTCAACCTGGGGGGTATTGAAATGTTCTCTAAGAGGCACACCCATCCGATAAGTACTTGGTCAGATAACACACCTAAGGGCGTGTTTTTTTCTGATGTGCACATCACTAGGAAATTCTTGATGGACATGGGTGATGCTACCATGCAACCAACCAGGAGATAAGAGGCATAGCAAGTTTCCATTGCCAATCCATCCTAGAACCCTCATGGATTGAAGTACTCACAAGTCAAGAACCTCGTCTCAAAAGAAGACATTATGGTGATATGGGAAGGAGGCTGCCTTAGCCACAAGTGATGGCCCATTCTATGCTATTGGCACAACCAAGTTATTGAGGAGAATGCTTCCATCATTTGGGACTTCATCTTTCCAAAGAAACCACATAGTGAGTGCATTCCCATGTACTTTACCCAAATGTGGTATGCAAATTTTGTGTTGGGCCGTCGTGACGTGGACTTTGCCTCATATTCTTGAGTACACAAGGATCGACATGTGATAGGCAATGTGCTTGTATTAGTAGGTGTTGAGATATTGAGCTCCACTCGTGATATGCCAGGGTGACTGTTGTGCATTTATGTCACCAACTTGTTAGCTGTAGATGCAGTTGGTACACCGCCCATGAATAATAGCTGGATGACAGCTATCCTTATCTACTCTAGTTCGTGGCTCAGTTAGTATGCCACCTTAGTTAGTTGAGTTTGGTTTGAGACCCACATATAGGGTTCTTCTATTTCTTTGTACTAGAGTTCTTTTGTCTTTCACAACTAAGAAGAGGAAAACTATTTCTAGCCTCCACCTTTGTGTGTATTCCCCCATTGTGTATGTGAGAAAGCCGCAAATGATGGGATATCTCAAGGTGTATGCCTCAGGCACACCTTGGTTTCTATGTGTGAGTTCTAGAGGCATAGTTAGGTGCCCACAAGCACAGTTAGGTGGTGCAGAGCCACATAGGATGATTGAGAGAATCTAGGAGTAGATTGAGGAGATGATTGTGGAGCTCTGAAGTCATCAATGATGTCAGTGAGCATGTATGAGGTGCCTACTTAAGGACCTCACTCTTCTTCATTCCATAATGCAAGTATTCTGAGTTTGTGTCCACTCTTTGCTTTCCTTTCAGCTTACCAACATGGTATCAGAGCCCTTTGATCCCCCTTGAGCCCATTTCTACCACATCATCATCTTCTTCTTCATCTTCTTCTTCTCCATTTTCCTCCTTCTTCCCGAAATCTTTGAGAGCTTGGTTCTCTACCTACAAATGACCATTGCCCAAACCCTCTGAGCTGCAAACTCCTCTAGTATGGGCAAACTTCCACCTACAGGCAATTGAAAAAAAAACGTCTCTGTTGGCTGCCATTCTCCAAACAACGCATTTTTTCGCCATTCTTCTATTGCACAATACTCCCTACCTGTTGTGCCATTGCTTGAGCCCTCTTAGGAGTAGATGGGCAACCTCAAGACAAAGATTTTGAGTCATTTTTCAGCTGATTTGGTTCAGTAACGAAGGAGAAATTGTCAAAACTCAGGTTCATCCTACAGCAACTCCCTCGGGCAATAGCGCATGCCATTTCATCCAACCTCTGTGCTGGATCCTCTCTGGTATATGAGCTTTCTTTTGCTCCAGAAAGCCCTCTTTTCCTTGCTTTGAAGAGTGAGCTACAAGCCCTCCAAGTTCAGTCCTTTGGTTTTGACAAGTTTTTGAAGATGATGCTACATAAAATGCTACTCTAGCACTTCTGAGTTTTTGAAGTTTTCAATAGCATCAGTACAAGTGTGGATTCAGTTTTTCTTTGAATTGCTAGACCTGGTTTTGATTGGAAAGTATTCATTTTAGCCACCTCTATGAAGCATGTAAGAAGAAGCATCATTGATTGAATATTGGTCACTAGTCTTTGCTACATCAAGTGCTTATATTTTGGAAGCCTTTCAGTTATTTTTTGCCTTGTAAGAGAGAAAGACACTGCCCAATATATGGGTTAGACCCTCTCATGGCTACCCTATTGAATCTAGAGAAGTTCAATGGAAAGGGCTTCCACACATGGCAGATGAAGGTGAAATTTGCATTGATGAGGGAGAACCTCTGGGGACTTGTCAAACCGACTCCAACCGCTTCTTCTACAACCTCCAATGCTGGAGAATCCTCAACTCCGACATGCCTGACAAGGGATCCTGCTAGAGAGGAGAAAGCATATGGTATCATTGCTCTTGCTTTAGGAGATGATTATATTCACCACATCTCTGACTTAGAGTCTCCTTCAGAAGCTTGGCAGAAGCTTGACATGATTTTTGGTGCTAGCTCTCACATCTCTAAATTATCACTTAAAATCTCTTTCTTTGAATTGAAGATGGTTAGTGGCACTACTTTGGCAGCTCATGTCAACTATATGCGGAGTCTTATGACTCAATTAGCTTCTATCAACTCTCATATTACTCCAGATGATGTTATGGCAGTGTTACTTAAGAGTATGCCTGAAGATTATGATCACATAGTTACCACTTTGAAAAATCTTCCTAATCCTAATCTTGAAGGTATTAGCTCTGCTCTCCAAGAAGAATAAAGGCATATGGAGCTCAGGAAAGGCAATGACACTGTTTATGCTATAAAAGTCCAGAAGGGCAAGTATACCCCTTGCAATCACTGTGGAAAGACAAATCACCTTTCAAAGGACTGCTTCAAAATTAATCCATGCAAACACTGTGGCAAGAACAACCATCATGAGAAGTTTTGCAGAGCCAAAGCAAAGATAGAAAATGCAAATCTACTTTTAGTTGATGAGCCTCCACAAGATGAGGCATCCTTTGAAGATTATGCATTTTAAATCATCTCTATGTATGCTCCAGATCTCTCTTTTTATGTCAAGGTACTCAACCTGGATAGTCCTCCAAAATGAATGAAATAAACTATTGTGTTTTGTGTGTTTTGTAAACACCTTTGGTCACCTTATGATGTAGGCCATGTGTATGTTTTGCTCCATGGTACCTCCTGCAGACATTGTGTGCATGTACATGCAGGGGAGATAACCATTGGAAGGTCTTTTTGTATCCCTTTTGTTTACTTTACACCCATGGGAACCCTTGCTAGCATGAGAACCTAGCCATAGATTTATCCTTGACCACCATGAGATGGCATGAGAAACTATGAGACTAGATGTATCCTTGACATAGCCTGAGGCATTCCCTTGAGGGGGGGTTTGATGGGATATCTCAAGGTGTATGCCTCAGGCACACCTTGGTTTCTATGTGTGAGTGCTAGAGGCACAGTTAGGTGCCCACAAGCATAGTTAGGTGGTGGAGAGCCACATAGGATGATTGAGAGAATCTAGGAGCAGATTGAGGAGATGATTGTGGAGCTCTGAAGTCATCAGTGATGTCATTGAGCATGTATGAGGTGCCTACTTAAGGACCTCACTCTTCTTCATTCCATAATGCAAGTATTCTGAGTTTGTGTCCACTCTTTGCTTTCCTTTTAGCTTACCAACAGCAAGTGAGACTCCTTCCCTCTCTCCCACTATCTTTACATGGCATCAGATCTTGGTTCGTGGTAAGGAGCTCAAGAAAGCAAACCAAGTTCGTGGTGTCCTAGTAAGAGGACTAGTGTTGCTTTCCTTTTTCACAGGTAGCACAGCCGGAAGTGCAAGAGTGCACTATCTCAGATTGAGACGCCCTTCGTGGTGTGGCGAGAGGGTAGTATATGCTACGGGAAAGGGCGAACTCCTCGGTGACTTTATTTTTTTGATTCGAGGCCATTTCGAGGCCCGTTTTAAAGGCGGAAGTTCTTCGCAGGCACTCAAAAAAAGGCCCAGTTTTTGCTGTGCGACCACTGCTCTGCAGGTCGATGAAAAGTTGCCGCAGAAATTGCGTCGTATGCCTGTGTGTAGAGATATTGGGATTACAAAATCATCCTTATTGCCTGTTGATGCAAAATCGTCACTAGGAAGTGACTGTGTGGTCAAATACCACTTTCGTCAATTTTGCAAATTTGCTCGTGTGAGGCAGAAGCTGTGTTTTTCGCAGAGATAGAATTTTTTGTTGTGTTCTATAATGGCGTCTGATTCTCTTTCACAGATTGCCACTGAAAGGCTTGACAAGAACAACTTCCAAGCATGGAAGTTTAGAATGATGAATTTCCTTATGGGAAAAGGCTATTGGGAGTTCATTACAAGAAATGAAGAAGAACCAGTTCTTCCTAATGTTCCCAATCAACAGGAAATGCATGCATTTAAAGGATGGCATGAGAGAGCCAGAAAAGTTATGTACTGGCTATCTATCAGTATTTTGGATTCTATGATTGTGCATATTCAGGATGCAAGTACACCAAAGGAGGCATGGGATACTTTGGCAAAAATGTACAGCACAAATACGTAAGCTGGGAAAATGCAGCTCAAGCAAGAGTTACACAATGTGCAGAGAGAAAATATGAGCATCAATGACTACCACATGAAGGTGAAGAAAATTGCAGATGCACTTGCTTCCATTGGGTCACAAGTGGAAAATGATGATATAGTTTTTGTGACCTTGAATGGTCTAGGAAAAGATTATGCACAGTTTCGGACATCCATCACTGTCCGTGAAAAATTTATTGATTTTGAGGAGCTGTTTGCTCTTCTAATTTCTGAAGAGCAGAGAAATGGTGGTGCATCTTCTTCAGGAGGAACTTCAAAAGAAACTGTCTTCTACTCAAATGCTGGAAGAGGTAGAGGCAGAGGTAGAGGAGGCCGATCTAAAGGCCATGGTAGAAATTAGAATATGCAACAAACTCAAGAAAACTAGTCCTTTTGAGGAGGACGTGGTAACTCTAGAGGCAGAGGGAGCCAAAGAGGTCGTGGTGGATGGCAGAGAGGCAAAAATGTAAACAACAATGTTGAATGCTACTATTGTGTTAAAATGGGTCATATGGCTAAAGACTGCTACAAAAAGCAGAATGACATTATGAATGGAAAATTGCAGCAAGGCAATTATGCATCTTCTAGTAGACAGGGTGATGACAGAAATGAGCATCTGTTTATGGTGCAGCACATGACCAATTATGTGACAAGTGCAGAAGAAAGAAATGATGTGTGGTATGTTGACTCAGGTGCATCAAACCACATGACAGGTCATGTAGAATGGATGTAGGATGCAAGGAAAATGGAAAGACCAAGATTTGTGGAGACTGGTAATGATACTGCACATCCTATTATGCAGATTGGTAAAATTCCTTTGTCTATGCAGGATGGGAAAAAGAAATACCTGTCTGATGTATTTCATGTCCCAAACATCACCAAGAACCTGGTTTCTGTTGGTCAAATGGTTGAGCAGGGCTTGCATGTCAGATTTAATCCTCATGGATGCTTTGTTGAGGATATGAAAGATAATGGTCGCTTGATAGCAAAAGGAAAGAAGAAGGGCAGGATGTTTAAGTTGGATGCGGACATGCCTGAATTGAGTGCAGCAATGTTTGCACATGGGACCGGTGTAGTTGCAGATATTTGTTGGTAAACTAAAAGGAAAGAGTAGAGTGGACACAAACTCAGAATACTTGCATTATGGAATGAAGAAGAGTGAGGTCTTATGTAGGCACCTCTTACACTCTCACTAACATCACTGATGACTTCAGAGCTCCACAATCATCTCCTCAATCTACTCCTAGATTCTCTCAATCATCCTATGTGGCTTTCCACCACCTAACTATGCTTATGGGCACCTAACTGTGCCTCTAGCACTCACACATAGAAACCAAGGTGTGCCAGAGGCATACACCTTGAGATATCCCAACAAACCCCCCCTCAAGGGAATGCCTGAGGCTATGTCAAGGGCATAGCTAGCACAAGGTGTCTCATGCCATCTCATGGTGGTCATGGATCTATCAATGGCTAGGATCTCAAGCTAGCAAGGGTTCCCATGGGTGTAAGGTAAACAAAAGGGATACAAAAGACCTTCCAATGGTTATCTCCCCTGCATGTACATGCACACAATGTCTGCAGAAGGTACCATGGAGCAAAACACATACACATGGCCTACATCATAAGGTGACCAGAGGTGTTTACACAACACAATAGTTTATTTCATTCATTTTGGAGGACTATCCAGGCTAAGTACCTTGGCTCAACATAAAAAGAGAGATCTAGAGCATACATAGAGATGATTTAAAATGCATAATCTTGAAAAGATGCCTCATCTTGTGGAGGCACATCAACTGAAAGTAGATTGGCATTTTCTGTCTTTGTAGTTGCTTCCTTTTTGGCACCCATTATCTTGGAAATCTTCAACAAGGAAGCCATGTTGGCATTCTCTTCCTTTGTAGCATAACAAGACATTGCTCTATGTTTTGGATTTTCACATATTTTGCATAAGCAAGCCATGAGAGTGTCTAACCCAAGAATTGGGCAGTGTCTTCTCTCTTACAAGGCTAGATAAAAAACTGAAAAGCTTCAAAGTATAAGCATTTACTGCAAAGACTTGTGACCAAATTTCATACTACAAATCAATGATGCTTTCACTTACATGCTTCACAAAAGTGGCTAAATGAAAGCTTTCCAATCAAATCCAGGTGTAGCAACTCAAAGCAAAGCTGTAGCCACAATTATACTGATGCTTTCAAAACTTCAAAAACTCAGAAATGCTAGAGTAGCATTTTATGTAGCATCATCTTCAAAAACTTGTCAAAACTATCAAAATCAAAAGATTGAACTTTGAGGGCTTGTATCTCACTCTTCAGAGCAAAGGAAAAGGGGGTTTTGAGGCAAAAGAGAGCTTATATACCACAGAAGGTCCATTGAGAAGGAAGGGCGCAAAAACACGTCAGGGCGCCATAGCTTGTCTCTCTATTTTCGACTGGTTTTTCTCTATTTTCAGCTTGAATATGCAGCCATTGTTGCTCAGATTTCAGCACATGATAGCTCTAGGTATGGAAAAACTCCCTCTAAAAGGAATTAGAGAAGCATGGAGCATGCTGAGAGAAAACGCAGGTAGAAGGATCGACGAATTGTGTGAAATGGCGACGAGCAGAAGCGAAGGTTCGTCAATTCCTTGCAGCCAGGGATTCACCCTTTGAGGTGGATCTCCAACTGGAAGGGCGTGGAGAATGGCAGAGAAATGGAGGAGAACAAGCTTAAGCAAAATTTTGGGAAGAAGAGGAAGAGATGGTGAAGAAGAAGATGGAGAAGAAGATGATGATGTGGCAGAAATGGATCAAGGGGGATCAAATGGCTCTAATACCATGTTGGTAAACTAAAAGGAAAGAGTAGAGTGGACACAAACTCAGAATACTTGCATTATGGAATGAAGAAGAGTGAGGTCCTTATGTAGGCACCTCTTACATGATCACTGACATCACTGATGACTTCAGAGCTCCACAATCATCTCCTCAATCTGCTCCTAGATTCTCTCAATCATCCTATGTGGCTTTCCACCACCTAACTGTGCTTATGGGTACCTAACTGTGCCTCTAGCACTCACATATAGAAACCAAGGTGTGCCAGAGGCATACACCTTGAGATATCCCAACAATATTGATATCTGGCATAAACGCATTAGTCATGTTAATGTACAGCGACTTAAATCAATGTAGGCCCAAAATATTGTTGCAAGATTGCCTAAATTCAAGGTTCTAGAAATGCATAAAGTATGTGAAGCCTATCAATTTGGAAAACAGGCAAGAAAGCCATTTCCTAGGCATGTTCAAGAGAGTAAGAAGCCATTGGAATTAATCCACTCTGACATATGGACTACTAAAGCTGCATCTATTGGAGGCTATCATTATTTTGTCACTTTTATTGATGACTACAGCAAAAAAGTTTGGGTGTATTTTATGAAAAAGAAAAGTGAAGTGTTTGGGCACTTCAAAGCTTTTAAAGCTATGGTTGAAAAAGAAACAGGCTTGCAAATAAAATGCCTAAGGTCAGATGGAGGGGGAGAGTACCTCTCGAATGAGTTTGCAAGGTTCCTGCAGGAGCATGGCATAAAGCAGCAACATTCTTGCATTCATACCCCACAACAATGCAACTTGGGGTATGAATGCAAGAATGTTGCTGCTTTATGCCATGCTCCTGCAGGAACCTTGCAAACTCATTCGAGAGGTACTCTCCCCCTCCATCTGACCTTAGGCATTTTATTTGCAAGCCTGTTTCTTTTTCAACCATAGCTTTAAAAGCTTTGAAGTGCCCAAACACTTCACTTTTCTTTTTCATAAAATACACCCAAACTTTTTTGCTGTAGTCATCAATAAAAGTGACAAAATAATGACAGCCTCCAATAGATGCAGCTTTAGTAGTCCACATGTCAGAGTGGATTAATTCCAATGGCTTCTTACTCTCTTGAACATGCCTAGGAACTGGCTTTCTTTCCTATTTTCCAAATTGATAGGCTTCACATACCTTATGCATTTCTAGAACCTTGAATTTAGGCAATCTTGCAACAATATTTTGGGCCTACATTGATTTAAGTCGCTGTACATTAACATGACTAATGCGTTTATGCCAGATATCAATATTGTTGGGATATCTCAAGGTGTATGCCTCTGGCACACCTTGGTTTCTATATGTGAGTGCTAGAGGCACAGTTAGGTACCCATAAGCACAGTTAGGTGGTGGAAAGCCACATAGGATGATTGAGAGAATATAGGAGCAGATTGAGGAGATGATTGTGGAGCTCTGAAGTCATCAGTGATGTCAGTGATCATGTAAGAGGTGCCTACATAAGGACCTCACTCTTCTTCATTCCATAATGCAAGTATTCTGAGTTTGTGTCCACTCTACTCTTTCCTTTTAGTTTACCAACATGGTATTAGAGCCATTTGATCCCTCTTGATCCATTTCTGCCACATCATCATCTTCTTCTCCATCTTCTTCTTCACCATCTCTTCCTCTTCTTCCCAAAATTTTGCTTAAGCTTGTTCTCCTCCATTTCTCTGCCATTCTCCACGCCCTTCCAGTTGGAGATCCACCTCAAAGGGTGAATCCCTGGCTGCAAGGAATTGACGAACCTTCGCTTCTACTCGTCGCCATTTCACACAATTCGTCGATCCTTCTACCTGCGTTTTCTCTCAGCATGCTCCATGCTTCTCTAATTCCTTTTAGAGGGAGTTTTTCCATACCTAGAGCTATCATGTGCTGAAATCTGAGCAACAATGGCTGCATATTCAAGCTGAAAATAGAGAAAAACCAGTCGAAAATAGAGAGACAAGCTATGGCGCCCTGACGTGTTTTTGCGCCCTTCCTTCTCAGTGGACCTTCTGTAGTATATAAGCTCTCTTTTGCCTCAAAACCCCCTTTTCCTTTGCTCTGAAGAGTGAGATACAAGCCCTCCAAGTTCAATCTTTTGATTTTGATAGTTTTGACAAGTTTTTGAAGATGATGCTACATAAAATGCTACTCTAGCATTTCGGAGTTTTTGAAGTTTTGAAAAGCATCAGTATAATTGTGGCTACAGCTTTGCTTTGAGTTGCTACACCTGGATTTGATTGGAAAGCTTTCATTTAGCCACTTTTGTGAAGCATGTAAGTGAAAGCATCATTGATTTGTAGTATGAAATTCGGTCACAAGTCTTTGCAGTAAATGCTTATACTTTGAAGCTTTTCAGTTTTTTATCTAGCCTTGTAAGAGAGAAGACACTGCCCAATTCGTGGGTTAGACACTCTCATGGCTTGCTTATGCAAAATATGTGAAAATCCAAGACATAGAGCAATGTCTTGTTATGCTACAAAGGAAGAGAATGCCAACATGGCTTCCTTGTTGAAGATTGCCAAGATAATGGTTGCCAAAAAGGAAGCAACTACCCCACAACAAAATGGACTTGCAAAAAGGAAAAACAGGCATATTGGAGAGGTATCTCGGGCCATGCTAAATGAAAAAAACCTACCAGATTATTATTGGTTTGAAGCAGTTGTTATAGTAGTTTACATAATGAACAGGACTCCCACTACAGCAATACATGGCATGACGCCAGAGGAGATGTATACTGGTAGGAAACCATATATTTCTCATTTGAAAATTTTTGGTTGCATTTCCTATGTTCATGTGCCAGATGATTTGAGGTCCAAGTTG
This sequence comes from Dipteris shenzhenensis, assembly GCF_047967505.1. NCBI lineage: Eukaryota > Viridiplantae > Streptophyta > Polypodiopsida > Gleicheniales > Dipteridaceae > Dipteris > Dipteris shenzhenensis. The sequence continues at coordinate 41,901,265 of NC_141598.1, read as the reverse complement.
GATCCAAAGCCTGAGAAGTGCATCTTTATTGGTTATTCTCTACAGCAGAAAGGGTATAGATGCTATAACCCTTCTACTCGTAAGTTTACAGTGAGCAAAGATGTTGTTTTTGATGAGATGAGCAGCTGGTATAAACCAATAAATGTGATGATTGCTGTAGATGCACAAAATGGTAATGTTGCACAGAATTCACAACAGCAATCACAAAATATTAGTGGACCTACAGTGTCCTCTAATAGTGGTTCACATACTTTGCCATGGACAAGCATATTGAGATCACGAGAATCTCCACAAAGCAATGCAGATAGTGGTATGCTGATATCATGAAAAGGAAAAGAGAAGGTAGATCAGCCCATGTTTGATGTGAATGCAGGTCACTCTTATGTGGATGGTGGATGCAGTGGCTCAGAACAGAGCATTGATGATGAGTTGGGTATTCCTTCTCTTGTTACACCTGGAGTAAGGAAGACCAAGGATGTCTTGAGAGCACTTGTAAGTGAGCTGAGTTTGTGGAGGTCTACCAGAGCTAGATATCCTGTGGATAGGCTGAAATATGATGGATTTACAGCCATTCACTATGCCTATATGGTCAAAGTGATACAGGAACTAGAACCCACTTCTTTTGAGCAAGCCATGGGAAAAGAAAAATGGGAGAAAGCCATGGATGAAGAAATGGATGCCTTGGAAGCAAATGCTACATGGGAATTGGTGCCTTTGCCTAAAGACAAGAATGCAATTGGCTATAAGTGGGTTTATAAGGTGAAGCACAATGCAGATGGTTTTGTGAACAGATACAAGGCAAGATTAGATTTCAAGGGGTATGCACAAACATACGGCATTGATTATGAAGAAACATTCAATCCGGTTGCAAGGATGGCAACCGTAAGAGTAGTCATTGCTATGGCTGCATCAAAGGGATGGTCTTTACATCAGATGGATGTAAAGAATGCCTTCTTGCATGGTGATTTGCAAGAAGAGGTGTTTATGGAGAACCCACCAGGTTATGTTCATGCTATTCATCCTGAGTTTGTTTGCAGGTTGAAGAAAGCCTTGTATGGCTTGAAGTAAGCACCTAGAGCATGGTCTGACAAGACAGGACAGTATCTTGTCACTATTGGCTTTCAGATTTCCAAGGCAGATTTCTCACTTTATGTGAGAAAAATAGAGAAAGGTATTATGCTGCTTGTCATTTATGTTGATGATTTGATTATCACAGGTGATAGTGATGAAGATATCCTTCGCGTGAAAATGCTATTGAAGCAAAAGTTTGAGATGAAGGATTTGATAGAGCTGCGTTATTTCTTGGGCATTGAGGTGATTAGATCACCAAGTGGGATACAGCTCTTGCAGAGGAAGTATGGATTGGACAAGCTGTCCAAATATGGGATGACAGGCTGTAAGCCTATTTCAGTTTCTTTGGAGCAGAATGTGAAGCTGAGCACAGATGCAGGTGAGCTTGTGGAAGACCCTACTATGTACAGACGCATAGTAGGACGTTTGATTTATATGACTATTACCTGGCCATATTTGAGCTATGCTATTGGATTGGTAAGTTAGTTTATGCAAGCTCCAAGGAAACTGCATTTGGATGCGGCTAGATGCATACTCAGGTATGTGAAGTCCACATTGCAGTATGGACTATTTTATGAGGCTGGGGTCCAGATACAGTTGCATGGATACACTGATGCTGATTGGGCTGGTAGTATTTCAGATAGACGATCTACTAGTGGATATGTGTTCTCTTTTGGGAGTGCTTCAATCACTTGGAGCAACAAGAAACAACCTACAGTTGCCTTGCGAGCACAGAGGTTGAGTACATGGGTGCAGCAATGGCTGCATGTGAGGTAGCTTGGTTGCATAAGCTACTCTATGATATGAATCAGTCTACAGATAGGTCAGTTGTCATTTATTGTGACAACATGAGCAGTATACATTTGGTAAATAACCCAGTCTATCATGCTAGAACAAAGCACATTGAGGTGCATTATCACTATGTCTGGGAGAAGGTTTTACTAGGTCTTATTGATCTAGTTTATGTCAGCACAGAGGATTAGGTAGCTGACATATTCACAAAGGCATTGGGCACAGAGAAGATGCGCAGGTTCAGAGACCTGTTTGGTGTGCAGAAATTGGGATTGAGCTTGAGGGGGAGTGTTGAGATATAAAGCTCCACTCGTGATATGCTAGGGTGACCGTTGTGCATTTATGTCACCGACTTGTTAGCTGCAAATGCGGTTGGTACACCGCCCATGAATAATAGCTGGATGACAGCTATCCTTATCTACTCTAGTTCATGGCTCAGTTAGTATGCCACCTTAGTTAGCTGAGTTTGGTTTGAGACCCACATATAGGGTTCTTCTATTTCTTTGTACTAGAGTTCTTTTGGCTTTCAGAACTAAGAAGAGAAAAACTGTTTTCAGCCTCCACCTTTGTGTGTATTCCCCCATTGTGTATGTGAGAAAGCTGCAAGTGAGACTCCTTCCCTCTTTCCCACTGTCTTTTATATAGTAGGTCCACTAACAAAAGTTGGCAATCCAATTTCAGTTGATCATAAAGAATTCCAAAATATTTTCATATACTATTGCATTTTGTTTTAGAACAACTTGAGCTCAACATTTGGTCTAAGATTTAGGGCAAGTTTAGTATGTGACTTAAATTATCATATAGTCTCAGTGGCCTTTGAAGAGCTCTACATGGGCTTCAAAGAGGATGTTGGAGTAGAAGGACACTAGGGATCATGTGCTAGATGAGATCTTACCTTCCCTCCCTCGGTGCAAGATGCAGTTAGCATCGACAAGTGCTACAAGAGAACGAGTGGCTAGAAAGTGAAAGTCAACGATTGTATGTACTATTGTCACAAAGTGGACAATGCCTAGATATCAACAACCACAAAAAAAATATGAAGGGGTAATTGTTTGCTTGGGTGTAGCCATTTTTGGTGAGGTTCAAGGACTTTTTCGTATATGGGTATCTTGCATGACCCATAACTTATGCATTGCTCAATGGAATTCGGCAAACTTTGACTTCAAGTTATAGTATACATTTCAAACTTGAACATGAGGGCAAAAAATTATGGAATAAGGATTTGGAATAAGACTATTAAAGCATTACAAGTGCTATGTTGCATGTGAAGCATGCATCCTAAAGACTATAGGATATAGCAATTTATTCAAAAACATCAAAATTTTGTTCTATACATACATGTAGCCAAGTAATAATTCTAAAGTACACTACGTGAGCTTCTCCTCAACCCAAGGACAGACCTAAATGAGATAATTATGCATGGGTTAATGGGCATTCAATGTTGTGCTAAAGTGATGCTATATAAGCATCGCTATATAGTGACACTAATAAACGTCTCTATATAGCGACACTGGTAAACGTCGCTATATAGTGACAATTAATAGAAGCTTTAAAAAAACATTAGTGGGGCTAAACAGGGCCACTTCAAGCCCTATTTTTCCCCACCAATGTTTTTTTTATAGTAATTACAAAAGAATGTTGTTTGTTACAAAATTTTCCTTGTGAAAATGGTGATACAAAATCGCTCAAAGGAGCTGAGCGAAAGAAGCATATACATGTCGAAGATATACAACATCGTTTGTTACAAAATTAACCTTTCAAAAAGGGTGATACAAAATTGCTCAAATGAGCCGACATATAGAAGCATATACATGCGGAAGTATATACAAACTACTACTACTACTGCTCATCTGAATCACCATCCTCGTCCTCATCCTTGTTGTGGTCATGCTGGCCTGTTCCTTGGCCCTCATGAGCTATGCCTGATCCTTGGCTGGTTGAAGCCATGTAAGCCAAAGCCCTTGTCATCACTACTCACCTCCACTAATGGGACGTTCGAGCTTGCACTCTAAGAGTGAAACCATATTAATTGGAAATTAGATTGGAACTTAAAGAATAAAACAAATTAAAAAGTGAGATTACAAGTAGGAGTAGACTTATACCATGCAAGCAACCACCTCAGCCCAATTGACTGTCGCTCCCATGGCCTCCATCTCTATAAACCACGTCTTTGTTCCTATGCGGAATGCACATCTCACCTCTTTGTTTGTGGGAAGGTGACCCATTGCAGGCAGTTGAGCATAAGCATAGGCAAATGCATATGCTTATGAAAGAGAGGAAATAAGAGAGGGGAAAAGAATAGAAGGAAGAGTAAGGAATAGGGGAAAAGACAAGGAAAAAAGAGAGGGAAAAAGCATATGAGCATATGATCATACATAAGCATAAGCATAAGCATAGGCAAATGCATATGCTTATGAAAAGAAGAGAAAAGAGGATGAAAGAGAGGAAATAAGAGAGCCTTGGAAAAGAAGAGAAGGAAGAGCAAGGAAGAGGGGAAAAGAGAATGAAAAAAGAGAGGGGAAAAGAAGAGGGGAAAAGAGCATAAGCATAAGAGAAGGAAAAAGAAGAGGGTTTCGAAAATAAGAAAAGAGAGGAGAAAAGAAGAAAAGAGGGGGAAAAAGAGAAAAACAGAGAAATCATATGCTTATGCTTATGCATGAGCATATGAGCATATGCTCATGCATAAGCATAAGCATAGGCAAATGCATATGCTTATGAAAAGAAGAGAAAAGAGCATGAAAGAGAGGAAATAAGAGAGGGGAAAAGAAGAGAAAGAAGAGAAAGGAAGAGGGGAAAAGAGAAGGAAAAAAGAGAGGGGAAAAGCATATGAGCATATGAGCATATGCTCATGCATAAGCATAAGCATAGGCAAATGCATATGCTTATGAAAAGAGGAGAAAAGATGATGAAAGAGAGGAAATAAGAGACGGGAAAAGAAGAGAAGGAAGAGGAAGGAAGAGGGGAAAAGAGAAGGAAAAAAGAGAGGGGAAAAGCATATGAGCATATGCTCATGCATAAGCATAAGTATATGAGCATAAACATAGGCAAATGCATATGCTTATGAAAAGAAGAGAAAAAAGGATGAAAGAGAGGAAATAAGAGGGGAAAACAAAAGAAGGAAGACGAAGGAAGGGGGGATAGGAGAATGAAAAATAAGAGGGGAAAAGAAGAAAAGAGAGGAAGAAGAGGAAATAAGAGAGGGAGGGAAAGAGGGGGGCAAGAGGGAGGAAAAGAGGAAAAGAGGGGAAGAAGAGGGAATAAGAGAAGAGAGGGGAAGAAAGGGTTCCTACATTCATCACTGCAGCTAGCGCTTAAAGCACTAGCTACAAGCCAATGCAAATAACGGAAATAAAAAAAGGAAAAAAGAGGACGCACTTTCTTACCTGGAAAAGTCCTGCTCGGTGTTTTGTGGACTGGCCCTTTAAAAGAGAGGAAACATACCATTTTTCAGATAACTAGTTAAAGGAAGGAGGAGTTTGGAGAAGCAACTTTCCAAAGGGATGAGATTGAGGGGACAAGCATAAGCCTATAAACAAGGAGAAAGTACGAAAGGAAGGGAAAGAGGAGGAAGAGAAATACCAAAAAGAGAAGAGGTGAGTCTTCTTTCTTTCACCAAATCTCATTTTTTGTCCTTAATCTCTGAAAATCAAGCATGAAAATTAGCACATAGGCTTAGCAATGCAAGGAGAAACATGCTTCAACACTCACAAAACAAAATCTCACAAAAAATGAACCTACATTGCTTAAAGAGACACATCTTCTTGAAAAACTTCCTTTCACACAAGCAGAGAGGGAGAAGGGTGGAGAGGGAGCATAAGTGTTGGGAGAGGGACTTCATAGGGGTGAGGAGTGTGGGGAATAGAGGAGGAAAGTTAGGTCATCAAAAGATGGCATCGTGCAGGGTTTTGGGTTTTAGTCCCCCAACATCGCTATATAGCGACACTGGTCAGTCGCTATATAGCGACACTTATACCCTAAAAGTGTCGCTATATACTTATAGCCTAAAAGCTAATGGGTGGCTATTTTTGGGATCTTAATGGATTTCCTTGCATTTTGTGTTGTGATTTTAGAGGTGTGTAGATGGAAGGGACGAGTGGAAGCTTGTCAAGTGATGCGCCAATACTTGGGAGCGCAAAGTGGCTTACGGAGAGGTTGTATTGTCATTGCACTCATTGCAAGTGAGAAGTACGACACCAATGCTATATTGTCATGCACCACTTGAGGATGTATGGGGAGGAGCCCAAATCAGTACCCACCATTGGTGGTGCACATGGTGAAAGATCATCGGAAAGTCAATGCTATTTGAGTTTGTGATTAATATTATATACGTACATGACACAAAATCTTGAGACAAGATCTTATATTTACATGAAACCTTGAGATAGGATGAGGAGGATGGTGAGGGTGTGCATATACCTTCACACTTTGAGAAGGAGTATAGTCTCCTAGATGTGCCAGATGATGACAAGGGTATGGTGGACATGATGGATTCTATTTTTATCTATCTCATAGTCTTTGTTTTCTTCTCTTGTAAGCCATGGCAAGCTGCATGTTGCCATGGCGATGATCAGTGAAAGATGATAATTCCAAACCAAAACAGAGAGAAGCTAGCTTGTGAGGCAAGTAAAGAATAGAAGACAACTTACCCAAAAGAAGTTTGCGCAAGGTCACGTCGAGCATGTGGATTGTAGGGCAATTGCAAGGCAAGGATAGGTTGCACACAATCTTCCAAGATTTAATGGGCGGGAGGTGTGAAAATTCAAAATTTGGTGGGAGCAGCGAAATTTCAGCCACCGGTTTCCCCCCCTCTAACAATACATGTCAGTAGAATTGGATATCCCAAACAAGTGCAATGTGGCATAAAATGCTTCAAAATGCAAATAGGCCAAAGGGCATGCTATCGGGTTTGATGCAGTGTATTATTAAATGCAATGAACTTTGGCATGCTTATGAGCCCTATAGCAAGCAAGTGCATGGAAAAATAAACAATTCAACATTGTAAATATCTTGGATTTATTAAAATATCTTTTCACATGCACAAATTGTACTTTTCCAACTTCTTCCATTTTAGGGTAAATCTACATATCAATGCCAACAACTATCAATGTTTTAAGACCACCATGTAGTAGTCCCAAGTTTGGATTCCAAATTTTCAATCCGTTTTGGTTTTCAACAAATCAAAAAAATGTTATGGAGTGTGTCCTCAAATGGGTATGCATCACTTTAGCACAACATTGGAGGCCCATTAACCCATGCCTAATGTTCTCATTTAGGTGTGTCCTTGGGTTGAGGAGAAGCTCACGTAGTATACTTTTGAATGATTACTTGGTTGCATGTATGTATAGAACAAAATTTTGATCATTTTGAATAAATTGCTATATCCTATAATCTCGAGGATGCATGCTTCACATGAAACATAGCTCTTGTAATGCTTTAACAGTCTCTTTCCAAATTCTTATTCTATAATTTTTTTTCTCATGTTCAATTTTAGAATGTGTACTACAACTTGAAGAAAATTTTTTCTGAATTCCATTGAACAATGTATATAGGTCATGCAAGATACCTATATACAGAAAAGTCCCTAAACCTCACCAAAAATGGCTACACCCAAGAAAAAAATGACCCTTTTGGATTGCATTGATGTGCATGTCAATGTGGTTGTGGTATTTCTATGGTGTGTCTCTATTCAAAAGGATGCAAGTATAGAAATAATTCCTACAAGTGTATAACATCATTTTGGGAGTCTGTTTTGTGCACAAAACCAGCAACTTTTTCTTTTCATGCTCTAAAATATGTCCTCAGAGAATGCAATGACTGTGGACCTTGAATGTTGCTAGTATGTTCAGCTGCTGCTGAGAAACCATTCAATGAACACGCTATAGATGTGAAGATTTTTGAAGACATAGAAGCATAATTTACTATTGATGAGAAGAAGAAGAAAAGGAAGGCTTTAACACACAATTCGGTGACTTTGATCTTTCTGCCTATCTAGTTTTCTACCATGGCTTTGAATTCTTGATATCTGGAATAAACTTCAAATTTCTCTTTTAGAAAGTAGACCCAACAATATCTACTGTAGTCATCGATGAATGTTGAGTGGTAAAGTGAATCATTGATGCTGTGGGTCTGGGCATAACCCCATACATATGTATGTATCAAATCAAGAATACTTGGTGCATGAGAGGTACTTCTGCCAAAGTTGGTTCACTTTTGTTTGCCAAAGCAGCATGCTTCGCAAACTTTTCCAAGAAACTGTAGCTTTGGAATCCCAATTGCCATATTCTGATTTTCTGAGATCTAACAAGTACTTGAAATTGACATGACCATATCTCTTGTGATGTTTTGCAGATAGTGGCATTTGTTGCGGTTGAGCTAACATGGCATGATTCTCTAGTTTTGTAGCTAGCATTCTATACAAGCGTTCTTCCTTGACACCTTTTGCTACTAACTGACCACTTCTGGATTTATCTCTGATAGTGCATTCATCTCTATCAAAGATGACTCAATAATTGTGTCCCGTCATATGACCAACTGACAAGAGGTTCTTGTTGAGCTTCGAAACATAGAGTACGTCTTTCACCAATCCTTTTATACCAGTGAAATTGTTCATAGGGATAACACCTGTCCCTTGAACTGGATTCTATGTATTATCTACTATGTAGATGACATTATTTTGACATTATTTTCATCTCTGTGAACCATTCCTGATGATTTGTCATGTGAGATGATGCAGCGCTATCGATGTACCAAGGATCCTATTCTACTTGGTCGACTTGATAGCTGAAATCCTCTTTTGGATTGAAATCAGTGTCTAGGTACACTGTATCAGTTTGTTGCATTTCTTTGCTTTGCAAGAAACATATTCCCATGTTCATTTGCAAAATCATTGTGACTAGAATGTCCACCACGATGATTTCCTCTGTCATGGAAATTCCCTTAATTGCTACTGTATTGACCACCTTTGTCGTACTGCTTCTTGTGGCAATCTCTTTCATAGTGTCCAAACTTATGACAATAGTTGCACTGGATGTTTGACACGTTGGTGGATGCATTCCCTTGTCCTTGGAATCTTCCTCAATTGGAATGGTTTATTCTTTGCTCATTCTGATGTTATTAAGGATGATGCTGATGCTGATTCTAATTCTAGATTTGCTGATGATGTCCACTTTTGTGGAATGATCTGCCTCTTCCTTTGCCTCTGCCTCTGCTTTTGTCTGAAGCTGTGAATGCCTGATCATTAGAATGACCTTTGCATGCTTGAATGGCTTGAGTCATGAGTTTTACACCAAGTAGGACTGACACCAAGTTGGATGGCAATACTCTGGACTATATTCTTGTATCCCTCTCCTAGTCCATTCAGGATGACTTGAACCATTTCTACTAGATTCATAGTCTCTCCTGCTAATGCAAGTTAATTGTTGTAGTCTTTCATCTGGAGTACATAAGCATGACCGGTTTTGCAATTATTGCAAAAACTCTGGTTGATTTGGTTTCTCAGTGTGAGAATCTTGGAATTGTTCTTGGACTCGTAGAGAACTACGAACATATCCCATGCTTCTTTCGATGTCTTGACTATGTTGAGTTGTCCTAGAATGACATCTTGCACATTCTTCTTGATGAGATGATATGTGTACTTATCTATCTTATCCCATTATGTGTGAGCTCGGACAATGGTAGGATCTACTACTATAGGCATGGAAACTATTTGTGTAGCTATAGATCCTAGTGTAGATCCCACTACTGGTACTATGACAACAAGTGGAGTAGAGCTACTGCTGGCTGGTGGATCATCCAATGGTCTAGGTGTAGCTCCATTGACATACTCCCATTTGTCCTGAAGTACAAGAATGGTCTCTATTCGGTATTTCCATGTGTTGTAACTGGAGTTGTCTAACTTAGCAGATGCCTCTATATTGAGGTTGCTAGTGGTAGACATGGTGCAAGAAATGTACTCAAAGTGTCATGAAAATCTCTGTCTGAATCAATTGCAAAACACTAACTGTGCTAAGTGAAATCTGAATTGTCGATGAAGATAGAACTGCAATAGATAAAATCCAATCTGTATTACAAGTCTTGTGGCAAATGATGCTGGGAATAGCCAAGAGGCTTTAGATGGCTGAGATGATGTGCACAATGCCATGAAATAGGCTTTACAATCATGGCATGTGTGTGTGAAATCAAATCATGTGCTTTTTGCTCACCATTGAACAATCGGCAATGCCTCTGAATTCTCTAAGGTTTGCTCACTAAATTGATGAATGTCAGGTTTCAGGTAATGTGATGATGTGAAACCATATGTGAGCGTATGGACTGACTCGGAGAAGGTACTAGTCGGGAATTTTGGGCATGGCTTAGATTGGCAACATGGGGAGATTCAAAGCATCCCCTCTATGGACATCTAGTCTACTATGATCTAGATCTATACCAACCATCGATTGATGAAAGAATAACAAATAATTTCTTTCCTTTTGTTCTTTTTAAGTGCTGGGTCAAATGCGTCGATGTAGAGGCGGATTGTGCGTGTAGGAAGTGGATTGTTGTGGCGAATCTCAAAAGTGAGTGATACTTGAGCTGAAATTTGTGCATGATGTGACGAGCACATAGAGCACAAAAAATCATTTGATTTTTCTTTTTGGAGCACCCTCAAATTCTTCCTGGATTAAGAGATACGACTTGATCTAGGTGGAGGGACAAAAGGAGTGCAAATGTGCTCAATGATGATGTGGCAGTTAGGGGATCACATGCAGTAATTGTGCCTAGCAGAGACTGTGCCTGTGGGGCCCTGTGGTACGGTGGCAGGAGTGGTCACACTGTGTGTGCTTGTAGAGGGTCAATGCCATGTGGCACTGATGAGGTGGTAGTTGATTGGACTTTGACTTTGACTGCCAGGGTGGAATGCTAATGGACCTGCTAACATGGCAATTGACATGGCAGTTGAGCTAGCATGATGACTAGGCTAGTCGATGGAGCTTGTTGTAAAGAATGACTTGAGCTTATATGTAGCTAAACAGCTAACGCTTCATGCAATGAACGTCTAGCTTGTGGAGCATCGTCTGAGGAGCCGTGAAGGCTGTGAAGTCTTGTGATGGGTGCTACTACAATCTTTTGTTGAGTGGATTTGCTTGCACCATTGTGTAGCTAGCGGTAATGATGCACAATCAGTTGTGTAGCCACTTGTAGTGAGGCATCTTGTTGCAGCTCTAGCTTTACTTTGCATGAGAGCTGAGTCTTGAGGTGATTGAAGGGTTAAAGTAGAGTAGATAGGCTCACAAATCTCTCTCTTTTGAATTCTCATTGAATAAAAGTGTGTCTTTGTACACTCAAGATGCTCTCTCTCTCTCAAGCATTAAAAAAAAACTCATACAAATGGAACCTTTCTCTCTCCGTAAGGGAAGATGGAAATCCTACAAACTAATATCTTTCAAACTCTCTTAAGGACGGAATTAAATTTTTCAAACGAATGGAATTTTCTCTTTCGTCAATGGAATGAAAGGATTCTTACTCAATAAATCTTTTTTATCACTCTCTCTCACATGGATCGCAATGCCTCAATGGAAGGTAAGGGGGCTTTGATACCATGACAAAATATGAAGAGGGGAGAGGACACGAGTGGAGATGAGGAGAGAGGGCAGAGCTAGAGAGCACACCACAAATGACTAACTGTACATTAGATTTAGTTGAAAATGTATAATATATACAAATCCATTTATGCTTATGGTTAGGATATCTAACCCTTTCCTTTATATAGCACTCTATTGGGTTAGTGCTATGCACATATGATCACATGATGGTGCTATGCACACATGATCACATGATGTTGAGTGTGAACTCTGTACAAGGCAGATATAATTGCACAAGAAAGTCCCTACCATGAATGAAATGGTTGGAAGTTGAGCCGCATTCATTTAGATGATTGTCACCGTTGAGTAGTTACAATCGCGGTGTGGAGGGTCTATGAACATAGCCATGGAAGATGTCCCATAAAACACTTCCCACACCAAGATATTCATGAGAATGGAAATTTTCTTTATGATATGGTGCACTTAGAATATATATTCCACAATATTTTGTGAAGATTTTGTATACAAGATGCGTGTTGGGTCATCTCATTGACTTCGCTGAGAAGTCTCAAACACACATGCCTACACTTAGTGCACCTCCAATAGCACCTTTGATCAGATCACTTGCTTTAGAAATTGGAAGTTTGTCCTTAGGTGAAAATTCATGCCATCTTTTGTTATTTCATCTTCAATCTATTTGTGAGTTGGACATTGTTAGAGCTATATATAGCTTGCCCTAACGCAGCCGAGTCCTCAACTATATATATGCCTATGATCTATGAATACAATCACTTCCTTGGGAGCAACTCTTGTGTTTGTTTCTCTCCTCTTTCTCTTCCTCTCAACATGGTATAAGAGCCTCACTATGCTCTAGCATGACTGTGTGGAGAAAGTGACATATTTTTTGTAAATCCAGAAACGCGATCATTCACAGAACGTTTTTTCTGATCATTTTGACTACTTCATCGCTAGGTTTTGAGTTTATATGAAAAAGTTACCAAAGATGCATTGCAAATCAGTGCTGTGGTCTTGATTGATAAAAACGGCCCATGGTGGCTTGTTCGAAGCATATGCGTCGGTTATTTTGACTGGTTGAATCACTATATTCTGATTTTAGGTAAGAAATTTATGGTTATTTCTTAATGCTTCCTGCTGTCAATAAACTGGTAGAAGAGTGTTTAGACAGGAAGATGAACACCCATAACCAGAGAAGACTTGATCTAGGAGATGAGGACGGAAAAGGTTCATACTTTTATAGAATCAACAATATTTGAAGTAAAAGAAAAAGTAATTAAAAAAATAGACTTAATGATAAGAAGCTTCCTAACACAGTGTCGCCCTCCCGCTTTTAGTATCCACAAGTTGATCACACATTCTTGCACTCAGTATTTGTGTTCCCCCTTGGATTTAACACACTGGCATAACGTTCCCACATGGATAAATAACATGCTCAATCACATAAAATGAACTTTTTTAGCTATGACTATAGAAAAATTTAGATGAAGAGGAGGTCCAACACCCACCGATCATATCCATAAAAACCAAGAGCACATGATTGTTGTTGTAAGCATAGTCAATCTTTAGGGATCAAGATCTTATCTAATCAATGCCAAGTCGAGTCTCAATCTTATCGTTAAGAGTAAGGCAACCCCATCTACATGCTTTTGCAGTGATAATTATATACGTTCAATAGATCAAAAATTTGATTGAGAAAATCACTTGGACAAAAGGTTATCTACCATATGAAATCAATTTTTTATTTCTATTAGGTCATCACTGAAAACAAGAGTTTAGCACTTCAGTACTTGTGGTTTCATGCTGCTTTTGCCAAAGTAAAAGCTAATGATGCTTCACATATATTAAGCTAGTTTTTATTTAGTGCATCCTTTACTAATTAGCTTCTTATTTAGTTCATCACTTGCTGAGTCTTTGTGTAAGTGCTTTGCTACTCAACATTCATAGAATGTCCTTCAACCAAAGAGCTCTATCACTATCTATACTCGGGTGCCTCACAAAGCTTGACTGTTTTCAACAACCACTATGACATACATCCATAAGTTGGAGCTTTTCTTTGCTTGTTGGTATAGAGATAAACCAACTTCCTTTAATGTTGTACATGATTGGGAACCATGATATCATCGTAGGTCAATACAATGCTTTGTTCTTGATATTTCACTTGAAAGGTTATGCTATTTGTATTCCACTAGATTCACATGCTGGATGTTTATTTGCAATGATAATACATGTATTATTATGTTTTGCTAACGAGTTTAGCTGCAGCTTCAATTTTCCATGAATCTCGCTTAAAGAGACTTGCCAAATATTCTATATAAGCTTTACTATAAACATGAGCTGATTGATTCAAAGGAGCTTCCAAAATATTTTGTACTATTTCAAAGGCTAGATTTTCTTCAATTATCTTATCATTTACTTTTGATTTCCTAAATGTTCTATGTTATTTTGAAGGTGAGAGTTACTTTCGATTATCTTATGATTTTAAAAGTAGGTTCTCTTTCATCTTTTGTTAGTCAAGCATGCCTATAGGCCATGCATTGTATTTGATCTAGAGTAGGGTAAAGATCATGTAGGTGTACTTGATATGCAAAAGAAAATGTTGATATAATGTTTCTTTCTCTCTTATAAGCTAACATCTTGCTTGAATTTCTTGTCATGTATTCAAAATTAGCTTCACTGTCATAAGTTGGTCCATCCTATGGAAGAAAAGGTCTTGCCAAATGTTTCATGTTGTTAGCATGCTAACATATTTTCTTTCAATGTTTCTTTTCTATTTAGCTTTGATATCATTACTTCTTGGATACATTACTTCACATACGTGAAGCTGCTTCTCACATGTTTTCTTATCATTTTCAAGGCACTCATTTGTTTCCAAGGTGAGCTCATATGTTTTCTTTCATCACACTCGGTTGTGTCTCCGAGTACGTTCAGGTTTGCATAGGTGCCTAGATACAATCCAATGGACTAAATGCACATTCCATACCTATAGGATGAGTACATCTACTTTGTTTTTCATACTCATCTATATTTATGAGTGCATGCAAGGTCTTGCTAGACTAGCAGTTTGTTCCTTCTTTCTCGATTAACTTATTGATGACTTATGGTATGTATTTACTTATTGGTTCACCTTATATCTTCGAGCAAGGCATACTTCTATTTCACCCTTTATGTGGTGAGGTATACTTATATGTCTTTCACGATGAACACATATGGCTGAATTCTTGAGTACTCATTTGGCTATGGCACCTATGGATTAATTATTGTGCACTCGTTTGAATGTGGCAAGGTCCAATGTCTTGTAGGTGACAATATTTATGAACACATATGGCTAATTGCTTGAGTATTAATTTGGACGTGGCATATGGCTAACTACTTGAGTACTTGTCTGGAGATGGTACATGGATTATTATTGAGTCCCCATTTGGATGTGATACATATTTACTTGTCTAGACATGGTACATGGATTATTATTGAGTCCTCGTTTGGATGTGACACATATTTACTCGTCTGGACGTGGCACATGGATTATTATTGAGTGCTCGTTTGTATGTGAGACATATTTATCTAGCTTTCATGATGGACACATATGGATTACTTATTGAGTACTCATTTGGACATGGTCATATTGCGTACTCGTTTAGACATGGCAAGGTTCAACATCTTTCAAGTGACAATATTTATGAACACATATGGCTAATTGATTGAGTATGTGTTTGGACATGGTACATATGGATTATTTATTAAGCACTTGCTTGGACGTGGCACATATGGATTACTATTAAGTACTTGTTTAGACATGATCACTATTCCCAGATGCCCATTTTCTTAGTTACTTCTGGATGTTCTTTGTAATCTTGGATGCTCGTCTTCTCAATTGTGTGGTACTTCTGGATGTGAAGAGGTGGTTATTTGATTCCTGCTATGATTATGTAAGCTGTGTCTACTCTACACCAGCTTTTCTCTTGTCATACATGTGTGGCTTATGCTCATTGTATTTCTAGTTGTTCAGTACTTTCGGATGAGGAGGTTGTTATTTCATTTCTGCCTATGATTATGTAAGATGTGTCTAATCCATACTAGCTTGCCTCTTGTCATACATTCATGGCTTATGCTCGTTGTATTTTTGGTTGTTTGGTACTTTCAACTGCCCAATTGTTTGGTACTTTTGGGATGCCCAATTGTTCATATTTTTTATTGTTCTATACTTCCGGCTACCCAATTGTTCGGTACTTCTGGGATGCCCAATTGTTTGGTACTTCCAGATGTCTGAATGCTTGTTGTGTTTTTGAATTATTGGTTCTTGATTTGCAAGATCATTATGGGTCTTCCTATTGTGTCGCTCTACAGCTTTCTTACACTATGCAAGCAACATTTCAGCCTTGGCTTTGTGGACATCTCAAATCCAATACTTCCGGATGCATGGATTCTTGATGTGTTTTTGGATTATTGGTTCTTGATTTGTAGGATCTATATGGGCCTTCCTATTGTGTTGCTATAGCTTTCTTACACTACCCAAGAGACATTTCAGCCCTGGCTTTGTGGACATCTCAAATTGCCCCTCCATACTCATCTTTGGAGTGACCAAAGCAATTCACTCATACATTCATCCTTGGTACAATAGAAAAGGACACTTGAATATTTCATGTGTTCATATACACTACATGAAATTGGTCATTTTAGGTGGATGAATTGTGCAAGACATGAAGGTATGATTATAAAAGTTTGAGGAGGTGTGACCAGATTGAACTTGGAGACAACAAGCTCTACTATTCAGATGAAGAGCTCAAACATCAAACCTGAAGATCTCAAGCCCTAATTATGCATCATCACCATGTCAAACAAGTTGATATTTCAAAGCAAATCTTTCTATTTTTCACACATACTTTGCACTGTATCATGCACCAAACATAGCACCTAACTTTGCACTGTACTATGGACAAGTGCTTGTCTTATGCCTTTGTACTATCCATGTGCAATTTGCATTGTATCATCCAACATTACACTGTATTATTCAAACTGGCATATGGCCATCCTTTGTATATATATTTTCACATAGATGTATATAGTGGCTCAGGTCTTTCCCTTGTACTCTCCAAGGTTTTTTTCATCTGTAGCTAGAGGGCCTAGTTTGAGTGGGGGTGTTAGAGCAATATATAGCTTGCCCTAACTTAGCCTAGTCCTTAACTATATATATTCCTATGATATATGAATAGAATCACTTCCTTGGGAGCAACTCTTGTGTGTGTCTCTCTCCTCTTTCTCTTCCTCCCAACACAACTCTTGTGTCCCTCTCTCTCCTCTTTTTCTTCCTCTCAACAGACATTAGGTTCACTTTTACATTGTCTGAACCATTTATGTATTCCAAACTTTTCATAAACATGGAAGAGGGAGTAGAAGATCATTCTATTAACACTCATTGAACAAAAGTCACTTTCAAACCACTAACCATACAAGATGCAGTGCATGAGCATTGAGATGTTTTGAGTGAGAATGATAATTTCAATTGAAGGAGTCAAGCGGTTGAACATCTTGCTTCCATAAGCAAGAATCATGTGAGATGATGTAAACATGATTCAAGAACTAACATGCATTACCATTTCTTACCATCAACAAGCCAGGGATACGCAACAAGACCTTAAATAGAGCCACCCAAGATATAGATCTAAACTTTGTTGGCTTTGTTGTTTGCAATCCATCCACTCTTCCAAGTCCCATCACATATGCCAGAGGGACGGCTGTGTCCTATTTGCCAAGATTTCTTTGATACAACAACTCGCTAATGCCATGCCATCATCATCTTAACTTGGTGTGTCTTGTGTACACCTTAAAAACTAGAATTGCAGTGTAAGCATGTAATACACTAGTGGGACGTGAGATCTACGACACACTTGGCATTAGGGTGACTGATTGTCCACCTCTTAGGTTGCAAAGTGTGGGACGTAGCTAAATTTATTGAACATTTATGAAAATATGTATTTATTCATGTTAATTCTTTATGTACCATGATTCATTAGAGAAATTTTGTTGGATAAAATGTTGGAGAAACTTTGTTGCAAGCCATTGTTTTAACTTTTAATATGTCCATTGTGCCAAAAAATTAGTTTCCATCGTGCTCTCAAATTCTTGAATACATTATTTTTCATATCATTCTAATTGTAAGTTTTTTTAAATGTATATATTGTGATTTTTGCATTGCATTTTTAAGTACAAGACTTCAAAAAGTTGGCATTGTTCATTAACCCTTGGAGCTTGATGGAGGAGATTTTTGGATTCAAGATAGAGACAATGTTGGGTTTTGTGTTCTCCATAGTTATGACACAAAGGACTACAAGTTTTGGAAGAACATCAAACATTGTGAGTGCCATCGGCATGCCTTAAAATCTCTCTCCTAATAGTGCTTTGCATGTTTCTTTCTTGAGTGCTAAAACTATACAAGAAGTTCATGAGTTTCCACGATAAAATAATTGCTACATTTTTTTTGAACTTCCACCACTTCCTCAAGGGTTTGGTGGTCATGTTTGGACCCTATATTCAGCAAGGTTTCTCAGGACTCTTTCAATGCAATGGTTTGAATAAGTAGATGTGTTGGCTGCTGAGGTAATGTAATTTAGAGTGTCCTTACTTTGAATGCACAAGATTAAAAAAATAAATGCAATAGAAAGGAAAACGAAAAAAAGTATGTCCAGTGGGTCCAATTAAAAGATATAATGGTTCTGTTGTAGTGCGGTACCTGTCTGTGTTGCACAGTGCAATGCATGTATAGATTATTACATTCCACATGAATGTGAATATAGTACAAGATGTGCTACACATGTTCGAGTTCATGAGAATCTAGTTGAAGAGTACATTAAAGGAAGTTGGTTTATCTTTATACCAATAGGCAAAGAAAAGCTCTCAGGGCGGTCACTATGTATAAACCCTCTATATCACGTGCGTTCAAGGCCTATATTTAAAGTCCCTTATCTCTAAAAAATTTCATGAATAAAATGTACCCCTTTTCTATACAAATCTGTAATTTTTTTCCAAAACTATTTTAAATAGTCCCTTATGTATATTTATTTCTGTAAATTTTAGAAATAGAAAAAATCCTTCTGTTGAACTCACATGATAGGGTTACATATGATGAGTGACCCCCCCGAGGAAAAGCTCCAACACATAGATGTATGTCATAGTGATTGCTGAAAAACAATCAAGTTTTGTGAGGCACCTGAGTATAGATATTGACAAAGCTCTTTGGTTGAAGGACGCTCTATGAATATTGAGTAGCAAAGCACTTACACAAGGACTCAGCAAAGCGATGAACTAAATAAGAAACTGGTTAGTAAAGGATGCACTAAATAAAAACTAGCTTAATATATGTGAAGCATCATTGGCTTTTACTTTTGCAAAAGCAACATGAAACCACAAGTGATGAAGCGCTAAACTCTTATTTTCACTGATCACCTAATAGAAATAAAAAATTGCTTTCATATGATAGATAACCTTTTGTCCAAGTGATTTTCTCAATCAACTTTCTGGTCTGTTGAACGTATATAATTATCACTACAAAAGCATGTAGATTGGGCTACCTTACTCTTAACGACAAGATTGAGACTCTACTTAGCATCGGTTAAATAAGATCTTGATCCCTGAAGATTGACTATGCTTACAACAACGATCCTACGCTTTTGGTTTTTATGGGATATGACCAATGGGTGTTGGGTCTCCTCTTCATCTAAGTTTGCTTTATGTGATTGCGCATCTTATTTCTTCATGTGGTAATGTAAAAGCATGATATGCCTGTGTGTTAAATCCAAGGGAACACAAGTACTGAGTGCAAGATGGTGTGATCAACTGGTGGAGACTGAAAGCGGGAGGGCGACACCGTATTAGGAAGCTTCTTATCATTAACTATATACATATATATATTGATAGTTATTTTTGCTTTTGCTTCAAATATTGTTGATTCTATGAAAGTATGAACCGTTTCCATCCTCATCTCCTAGATAACTTCTTCTCTGTTATGAGTGTTCATCTTCCTGTCCAAACACTCTTCTACTAGTTTATTGACAGCAGGTAGCAAAAAGAAATAATCATAACTTTCTTACCAAAAATCTGAATATAGTGATCCAACCACAACAAGACAAAGCAACTATATATGCGCTTGATAGATGTGCAAAATAGCAGGTGCATCTATAGGTGCTGCTAGAATAGCAAAAATATGGGTGCGTCTAATAGAGCATCTCTTTGCGTGTCTATTTGCGTGTCTACACTGTGAATTAGACGTGGATTTAGATGCAAAACAGAGAATACAGAAAGTGAGATTTTGGTGCAGGCTGATAGATGTACATCACTGCTTTCCTAACATTGGCCATGATTGGCAAAGCACGTAATTTTAACAAAAATATCAATGCTTTTTGGCAAACTCACATATACAAAAATAAAGTGAGGTGAGGAGAATGAGACAATATGTAAAATGGTTTTGCCAATATCAATGGTGGGCTATAGCTCAATCTCATCCTCAATGAGATCAACCCTTGCCAAACTATCTACTTCAAAATCCAAACTAGTGTTGAGATCTATAAATACATTCAACCCACTACTACTTGTGCTACTCATGTGCTCATCGAAATAAGCATCACCAATGGTAGGCTCGTCCTCATGGGTAATAGCCTCAATATCTATATCTCCTATCTCATGATCATCCTCCTCTCTCGTATCACGGTCATCATCACATCCATGGCCATGATCATCCTCCATATGCTCGATATTAGTAAATGTACTATACATCTCTTTGGAACATGGCATAATAGGTATGACATGCCACCACCTATTATTATCCACCTTTGGTTGATAGACAACCTAATTTAAACATAAATACAATCATGTTATTTTCCTTGCATCGAAGGTTCACATTGTTGTGGTAGTACCAGTGTGTCCTTCTTACTTTGACTAAACTTTGTGGAGTCAATAGTTACACAAAGCCACTTGCATGGCATTTGATTGTCGCATTAGGGCCTCTTTCCACCATGTCCTTAAAACACGTGACATCCAAAACATACACAAAGAAGCATCGAAAGTCAAGCTTAATATTAGTAAATGTACTATACATCTCTTTGGAACATGGCATAATAGGTATGACATGCCACCACCTATTATTATCCACCTTTGGTTGATAGACAACCTAATTTAAACATAAATACAATCATGTTATTTTCCTTGCATCGAAGGTTCACATTGTTGTGGTAGTACCAGTGTGTCCTTCTTACTTTGACTAAACTTTGTGGAGTCAATAGTTACAAAGCCACTTGCATGGCATTTGATTGTCGCATTAGGGCCTCTTTCCACCATGTCCTTAAAACACGTGACATCCAAAACATACACAAAGAAGCATCGAAAGTCAAGCTTAATAATATCTTGGATTATGCCATAATAATCATCCATGGCTCCATTGGCTCCCTCAAAGCTAACAATGACGTCGCAATCTTGTGTGTTTCTCTTATCATCAATCTGTTGTGTTTGAAATCGCTTGCCCTCACACCATATACCATTGAACATAGTACACTACACCAAGACAAAATCAATTAAATAAGCAATCTAAATTGTTGAAAGCTCCTAGCTTATGCATAACATTCTATATACCGACCTTGCTCATGCATCCCTAGCATACTCCCATTCTTCCATTGTGATATGCATCCCCTCATCTCTCTCTGCTCTCTCCATTTTGTCAAGTAGCCAATCCACATGAATATCCTTTGGAAGTGCTCTTAGATGTTCAGGGTATGGCATAGAGATCCGTGGTGTGTACGAAAGAGGGCCCTTTGTCCTTGTCTTTGTAAGAAAACAATACAACATCTGTGATCAACAGATAATAGGATCTCGTATGCACGAGAGGAAACAAATAGTATGGAGAATCAAAAATTTGATTACTGTAAAACTGATACAGTAGATGCCACTGCCTCTCAACCGTGCGCTCCTGTGAAAGAAGCTTCGATGGCGAGCTGAAAACAGTAGAATACGGAGGCTAGATGCTAAGGAATCAGGGTTGCTCTTGCAGTGATGAAATGGGCTTCACGGGCTTGCTCTTATATAGCCACCACAAGTATTTGGTTAGAGCCAATTGGGTGACCAACCCAGTCCCTGCCCAAAACGGCCGACTAGGGGTCGGAGAATAGGCCACCGAACACATGATAGAACTAGTGCGCAAAATAGAGCAACTAACCTATGGATTTTCGTTCAGCCCAGAGCCATCGGGGATCATCTGAGGCTCCAAACGGGCCCCGTAACCCGAGAGTGGGCTGCCCTAGGAAATGCTCCGTCTACCCTCAGTATGGTCAGTCATCACTACTACACACGGATCCTATTGCGATGTTTAAGTACCGATGTTTAAGTACCGACGTTTAGCGCACGCAGGGTGCTAATCATCGGTATGGGAAGCGCGTCCCATAAAGCGTCACTATAAAGCAACCTCGGGGGGGTCACTATGTATAAACCCTCTATACCACGTGCATTCAAGACATATTTCTAAAATCCCTTATCTGTAAATTTTTCATTAATAAAATGTACCCCTTTTCTATACAAATCTGTAAATTTTTTCCAAAACTATTTAAAATAGTCCCTTATGTATATTTATTTTTGTAAATTTTAGAAATAAAAAGTATCCTTCTGTTGAACTCACGTGACAGGGTTACATATGATGAGTGACCCCCCCGAGAAAGCAACTTTAGGCAAATGTCACTATATAGCGACTATTATAAAAGTCGCTATATAGCAACTTTTAAGTGTCACTATATAGCGACACTGAGATACTATTTTATAGCGACGTTTAGCGCACGTGGGGTGCTAATCATCGTATGGGAAGCATGTCCCATAAAGCGTCACTATAAAGCAACTTTAGGCAAATGTCGCTATATAGCGACTATTATAAAAGTCGCTATATAGCAACTTTTAAGTGTCGCTATATAGCGACACTGAGATACTATTTTATAGCGACGTTTTCCAGAGAGGTTTTTTACTCATATAGGCCTTTAAAGTTAGTTTTATCCAATGACAAATTTTTTTAAATTTTCATACATGTTTGATCTTTTGAGAGAATAAAAGTATGAGAGCATGTACATCAAGCCTTTGAAGCTCATATATTCATGTCCAAGTTTGAGATGAATATATGTATGAGAGCATGTACATCAAGCCTTTGAAGCTCATATATTTATGTCCAAGTTTGAGATGAAAAAAATCAATGAAGAGCATTTACATCAACTGTTTCATCTTGAGCGAAGTCTAAGGCACCAAACAAGTCTATCTCTAAATCTATATCGAGTTGATCTCCTATATCATCATCATACTCTAGCATCGTACGTTCACCTAAAAGTACTTGATCATCTTCTTCAATAAAGTGTGGTGATTCTTGATGATCATTGTCTTCTTCCTCAATATCATGATCTCCATCTTCCTCCCGTGCGATGTCATTATGCGCATCTTCCTCTTGACTTTTGGACTTGTTCTGTCGCTATATAGTGATGATTTTCTCTGTTCCGTCGCTATATAGCGATGCTTTTAATTAAAAGCATCGCTATATAGCGACGTTTTGACCTGTCCATCGCTATATAGCGACGATTTGCTTTGTTCCATCGCTATATAGCGATGCTTCTAATTAAAAGCATCGCTATATAGCGACTCACCAGCATCGCCATATAGCGACGCTGTGGGTTAAAACTCGAACCTTACGATGTGCGGTGCTTCCTTTAGCAATCTCTAATCTCTATTGTAAGCAAAGAAATCTCTCCTCCCACCTATTTCTGATGACCTCCCACTCTATTCTCCACTCCTCACCACTACTCACCCCTCTCCTAACACTTGTGCTCCCTCTCCACCCTTCTCCCTCTTTGGTTTCTTGAAAGGAAGTTTTTCAACAAGGTGAGTCTCTTTGAACAATGTAGGTTCATTTTTCATGAGATTTCATTTTGTGAGTGTTGAAGCATGTTTCTCCTTATATTGCTAAATCTGTGTACTAGTTTTCATGCTTGATTTCAAAGGATTGAAGACAAAAAACGGGATTTCAAGAAAGAAAGAAGATTCACCTCTTCTAGTCTTTTTTGTATTTCTCTTCCTTCTCTTTCTCCTTGTCTCCTCAATCCAATCTCTTTGAAAAGTTGCTTCTATAATCTCCTCCTTCCTCTAACTAGTTATTTAAAAAATGGTATGTTTCCTCTCTTTTGTAGGGCCAGTCCACAAAGACTGAGCAAGACGTACTATTCCAGGTAAGTGCTTTCTCTTTTTTCCATTTGTTATTTTTGCTATTTGCATTGGCTTGCAGCTAGCACCTTAAGCACTAGCTGCAGTGATGGGTATAGGAACCCTCTCTTTCTCTCTCTTCCCCTCTCTTCCCTCTTCTTTCCATCTTCTCTCCTCTTCCATCTCTTCTTTTTCCCCTCTTTCAAACTCTTTTCCCCTCTTCTTTTTCCCCCTCTTTCAATCTCTTTTTCCCTCCTTCTCTTCTCTTCTTTTTTTCATCTTTCATGGGCCGAACAGAGACCGTAGGTTAGTGGCGTTATTTTGCGCACTGGTTCTATCGTGTGGTCGGTGGCCTATTTTGGGACCGAGGCCGTTTTGGGTGGATTGGGTCGTTCACCCAATTGGCTCTAACTGACTACTTGTGAGGGTCACCTCTTTCGTACTATGTTCAATGCTATATGGTGTGAGGGCAGGCAATTTCAAACACAACAGATTGATGATAAGAGAAACACACAAGATTGTGGCATCATTGCTAGCTTTGAGGGAGCCAATGGAGCCATGGATGATTATTGTGGCATAATCCAAGATATTATTAAGCTTGATTTCGATGCTTCTTTGTGTATGTTTTGGTTGTAACATGTTTTAAGGACGTGGTGTAAAGAGGCCCTAATGTGACAATCAAACTCCATGCAAGTGGCTTTGTAACTATTGACTCCACAAAGTTTTGTCAAAATAAGAAGGACACACTAGTACTACCACAACAATGTGAACAAGTATTGTACACACATATAAAAATACACTTTTAAATATTTGATACCTTCGATGCAAGGAAAATAACATGATTGTATTTATGTTTAAATTAGGTTGTCTATCAACCAATGGTGGATAATAATAGGTGGTGGCATGCCATACCTATTATGCCATGTTCCAAAGTGATGTATAGTACATTTACTAATATGGAGCATATGGAGGATGATCATGGCCATGGAGGTGATGATGATCGTGATATGAGAGAGGAGGATGACCATGAGATAGGAGATATAGATATTGAGGCTATTACCCATGAGG
>NC_141598.1:41521549-41574049 GCF_047967505.1 Dipteris shenzhenensis | reverse complement strand
CCCCCATTCCCACTCCCTCTCCCACTCCCATCCTCCCACCCCAGCCCTCCCACTCCCACCCCCGTCCTCCCACCCTCACCCACGCCCACCTCCCCCATTCCCACTCCCTCTCCCACTCCCACTCCCATTCTCCCACCCACTCCCGATTAGGAATTAGGAATTAGGGGTTAGGGTTTAGGTTTAGGGTTTTGAGGTTAGGGTTTAGGGTTTAGGGTTTTAAGGTTAGGGTTTAGGGTTTAGGGTTTAGGGTTAGAGGTCTAGGATTAGGAATTAGGGGTTAGGGTTTAGGTTTAGGGTTTTGAGGTTAGGGTTTAGGAATTAGGGTTTAGGGATTAGATAGGAATTAGGGGTTAGGGTTTAGGTTTAGGGTTGGAGATTAGGGATTAGGGGTTAGGGTTTATAGATTAGGATTTAGGGATTTAGGTTTTAGGTTTAGGTATTAGGGTTTAGGGTTTAAGGGTTAGGGTTTAGAAATTAGAGTTTTGGGATTAGGATTTTGGGATTAGGGATTAGGGGTTAGGGTTTACGGATTAGGATTTAGGGGTTTAGGATTTAGGTTTAGGAATTAGGGTTTAGGAACTAGTGCTTAGGGTTTAAGGGTTTAGGAATTAGGGGTTAGGGTTTAGAATTTAGGGTTTAGAAATTAGGGGTTAGGGTTTAAGATTTAGGGTTTAGGGTTTAGGAATTAGGGTTTATGGTTTTAAGGATCTGAATTAGGGTTTAGGGTTTGGGGATTGGGGGTTAGGATTTAGGATTTAGGGTTTAGGGTTTGATTAATTTTTTAAACAAGATCTAGATTTTTAAATAATTAATAAAGTAGATTATTGAGAAGAGACTAATGTTCTTTATAATGGTTGTTACAGCTTGTTTGCAAAGGAAACTCACAAAGGAGATGGCTACAAAATTTATTCTGGGGATGGAGATGATTCTATGTTGCAAAAGAGAAGTAGTTGCATTTGCTACAATCCATGAAAGTGATCCAAATTCTATTTCTCACTTTAGAAGACTTGGCGAAGATAAGGTGGCGGTTATCGTATCAAGGATTCTTAGTCCACATGTTGAGCTAAAGCATAAGTGTGGGGATATGGAAATCCTTAGAGATGTTATGCCCTATAATACTTTCAACAAAGCACTTATTGCATGGGACAGAGATGAGACTTATCCAACACATGTCATCAGGAATACAAAGTGCATATCTTTGGATTTTAGAGTGGGAGATATTTTACAAATAATATCATTTGCAAATAAGAAGGTCAAGTCTTGGGATTTGAACAAGTGGAACACTGGACATTTGCGTAGATGAGAATTCAAAAAGTTACTAATGATGGTATGGATGATAACTCAATGTCATTGGATGATCCCTACTATGAGGTAGGTAAGGATTTGAGATGGAGCATGCAATTTTTAAAGATTGGAAAGACTTGGCATGTGGTTTTTAATGATAAACATAATGTATACTACAACATCAAAGAATTGAAAGAATATGCCAATGTACCAAGCTCTATTCGTTTAGAGATGGATGATTAAAATGCACTCAACTATAGCACTGACGTTGACTGCAAAAAATGGTAGAGCTAAACTATGCCTTTGTACTCCCTACAACATCTTTCTGTTGCTCATCCAAAGTACTAAACAGAGGCACCACAATTCCTATAGACCCTGGAAGTCACTATCTCTTACTAGTTCAAAACAAACACATCATCTAACTCTAATCTTGTTGACGGTAAAGGCAAATCCTTCCGCTCTTCCTCTTTCATATAAGCCAACACAAACCTGATAAGCTTATGCACTTTGGAATATAGGATTTCAACATGGAATATTTGCACCAAATTCTACCCTTCCAATAGATGGACCAAATTCCACAATCACATACATAAAACCACACTCTTTATTTTCTTTCTGTCTATTTACATGGCATCATCAAGCTCCTCATCAGTACATAAACAAAACCAGTAAATATCTTCTGGTAAATCACTGTCACTAGGCATCTCTATATCATTCCACTCATCTTCATTTACATTCAACATGAGGTACCACATATCTCTGTCTCTGACATCAAATATAACCTCACATTCAAAAACCCAATCAAAAACTATAACTTGTATGTCTGAATCTATGTCTATCACAAGGTACATTGCAGATTTCTCAACTCAGAACAATATACACAAAATGTCTTTAATTCTCAACTTCCTATTTACTAACCAAAAAACCCTGTCTAGAGTCACACTGCCTCAGTAGAACTCGTGCTCTGGTATCAGGTCTATGGCATAAAATAACTCTCTGGCCCATTTGCTGCGAGGAAACTCTAGTCCTATTGCTTAGTCTGTGATCTGTAAAATTAGTATCCACCTGTCCTCTGTGACGGAGTTTCTAACCATCACGTATTGAGAGTCTCTTGGTACTATTATTGCTTCCATATCCATGCTCATCTCAAAGATTAGAAACACCTCTTTGTTACAGGTTTGGACAGCCCACCAAACTACTTCCTTTCCTGCTACTGCTCTATAAAAAAACCCTACAAAACATCTCTCCCTGATGCCCACAACTATCACACAACAAATCAGGTCTGTTTTTACAGATTTTAGCAATCCTCCTGAGGCTAACCCACTTCTACAACTCCTATCTTCTCATGACACAGTAGCCACATACTTTTTCTGATAAAATTCAGACAAAAACTCCTATTTTTTGCATTTTTTCCCCTTCCAAACATCATATTCCAGCAAATCCAAACAACAGGCAGTAAAAAATAGCAAACCTGAAATCGATTTCACTTTTTCCTGCAGTTCCTATGCCTGCTACTGACCAGGGACTCTCTTCATGAAGTCGCTCTACTTCTTGCTGCACCAGCATGCGAAATTCAGCCACCTACCTGGCAAAAATTCAGGTCGCCCTGCTGTTTTACACTTCCTGGCTCTGTTTCAACTCTGCTTCCTGATTCCTCTACTTCCCTCCAGCACTTCTCTCACTTCTGGCACCTGTTTGCAGTAAAATCTCACTGTTCACCTTACTTGACACCCAAGAGCAGCAAATTTCAGCAACTTCCCATGATGGAATTGCTCTCCCTGCCAAGTGCTTGCTGTCCAGAGCCTCCACACTGCAAGTCCAGCACTCTCTGCTCAAAAACCTCACTCTAGGCTCTCCTGCAAGCCGCTCTAGTTCTGGTTCTTGCTCCCTTCTACTATGAGGTCCCTCCTTCCATATCAGTAGCTGCCCCTCGACCCTTTTTCACACCCTCCACCAAGCAACAATAGTCCTCCCTCACTCACGAGTCTCTTCTTCACGTGGCCCTCCTGCAAGCTCACAATGCTCCTTCCTCCACTACCTGGTTCTCCCTCTTACGAGAACCTCCTCGAGCTTATGCACCTTGGTCTTGGTTGTTGTCCACTCGCCTTAGAGCTCCTATCAAGCCAAGCTCACCTTCCATAGCCTTCCTATTCCCTGGAAAACAATCTTCCCTCACAAAGCATACCAACTCACAGCCCTCTTATATCCAAGGTATTGATCCAAGCCTCTATGGTTGAGACCATCTCCCATTTGAAAGCTCTCGATAGCCATTGCTATAGCCCCCCCTCTCCAGCATCCTTCCAGATGGCCTTCCTCTCTCCCCCCTAGTATCCTCCCTCTCAGCTCGCCATAGCATCCCTCTTCCAGAATCCCCTCTGCCACCTCCTCTTTCCTTCTTCCGTCCTCCCGATTCTTTACATGATCATCCTTCGTGTGCCCACGAACTCCTTCCCGAATCCTCCTACAAGCTGTCACCTTCATCTACGTCCAGCTCGTCGACGAGAAGCATCCCTTCATCCATCACGTAGCCACCTTTGCATGAGCAGGATGCCTTCCTAATCAGTCCAGCCACCTCAACCTAATTTGCCACCTCATCAATGACATTTTACCACTCTCAAGACATTTCCCCCAAATCACGTTAAATGCACATTTTGGACCTTTAGTCATACAATTCCCACACACATAGCATGCACATTAAAGCTTGCATGCACCCCCCCCCACACACATGAAAAGCCCCTTGACATGGACACCATAACATATCAAATTCTTGTAACATGGAAGTGCACATTGACTCAGGAAAACATTAAAAAACCCTTCATGACTTGACTTTACATGACCCTAAAAACATTCCATTTGACCACACACACGACACCCTTGCTCTAGAAGTCTAGTACAACCACATTAGTACAACCACATTGTATTTCATCATTTCCTAGAAGTCCCTATAGAAGTATCTACCATTTGTACATCTATGTAGAGTCTTTATAAGAGTATCCATAGCTCATTCCCTCCATCAACTAGTTATGTACATAGCTATGCACCTATCCATCAGCATGCAATAAGTGGAAAAGATATTTACATTTTTTATCCACACATCTCTAGCAACCCTTGTCTTTTGCTGTGACATTCATGTCCAGTAGTGAGCCAAAAAGAGATGACAGATCCAAATTTTCTTCTTCTTCACTTTACACTGACTTCCATTGATTTTGCCACTGCTCATTATCTTCATGATCTTCTTCTTTTAGTGTACCATCAACCGTGCAAAGTATCTCTTCAACCGGACACCATTGACTCTCTTCTTATGTTTTTTACCATCTAAATCAGTTAATTGATAAGTTCCATTTTCAAATTTCTTCTCCATTCTGTATGGACCTTCCCACTTGGTCTGAAATGCAGTATGAAATGTACTGTCCAGTTTGCTATTGTATCTGAGAACCAAGTCTCCATCTTCGATTTCTTTTTTCTTGATTTTTACATTTTCCAATTCTTGCCTCCGCATTTGCACTCTGGCATAATGCTCAAAAGCCAAATCCCTGTCTCATTGCATTACCTGAATGCTAGTTATCTCTCCTTGTAATTGTCTACAGGCTCATATCCCTCTTTAACTAAAAATTTCAAAGCTGGTGTCTCTACATCCAATGGCAGAATTGCTTCTTTCCCATACACCAAATGAAATGGAGAGAATTGAGTGCTATGCTTCACCGCTACCCTGTATGCCCACAAAACTCTATTCATCTCCAAATCCCAGTTTTTGGTATGGCTCCGAGTCATCTTAGTCATCATCAATTTGAAATCCCCATTAAAATTCTCATTCAATCCATTGCACTGAGGGTAGTATGGGGTAATATACTTGTGATTTATATTCAGCTTGCTGCATAAATAATATGTCACTTCTCCTCTGAATCCAGGACCACTATCTGAAAGTAGCTCCAAGGGAATCCCAAATCTGAAGCATATGTGTTCATATATAAAATCAGCAACCCCTTTGCTATCCACTCTCTTCACTGCCTTCACCTCTACCCATTTTGATAAATACTCCACTGCAGTCAGCATACTGCAGTCAGCATCTGCAGTCAGCATCTGCAGTCCAGCATATAACATTTACTAACTGCATCTATCCCCCATCTTTCAAAAATATCATAAACCAGCATAAATTTCTTGGCTCCATTTTAAGAATTCTTTTTCCCATCCTCTGACATTCATGGTAGGATCTGCACCAATGCTGCACATCCTTCTATATTGAAGGCCACACATAACCCTCCAGAAGTATTTTCTGCAGTGTAATCTTAAAAGCATAGTGTCCTCCACAAGCTCCTTCATGACTGGATGATAGTATATAATATATTTCTTCTCTCTAGGGCACTCTTCTCAAGATTTGATTAGCTCCTCTCATGTAAAGCACATCATCAATCATCATATACTGTCTGCTCTTCCGTATGAAGTGATATTTCTTATTCTTCTTAAGTTCCTAAGGTAGATGTCCAGTAAGTAAAAAATCCACTATTTGAGCTTGGAATTCTCTCCCTCTGTACAGTGGATCTTCAAGCTTTTCTATCACTAGATCTTGGTCACTCATCTCCTGAGCCAACTCATGTGCATTTGATTATCCTCCCTTCGCACATGCTGGATATTCCATGCTGTAAATTGTTGAAGCAGCCTTTTTACTTTGGCTAGATACCCTCTCAACCTCGGGTTTCTTGCTTGCCAACTTCCTAGAACCTGCTTTACGACAAGTAGAGAAACTCCCTTGATCATTATCTTCTGAATCTTCAACTTAAGTACAGCCAGCAACCCCTCATATAATGATGCATACTCTGCCTCATTATTACTTCTGGCTTCCAGATGGACTCCCTCCTTCTAAATCAGCTTGCTCTCTGAATCATTAATCACATAGCCTCCATTAGCTTGATGTAAACTCTTCTTGTATGAGCCATCAAAATGCAAGATAGATGCTCTTGGAATGATAGCATGCTCCTCTTTATCTATCTTCTCCTCTACTTCCTTTACCAAAATGGGACCCTCTTTGTATGTTAACAGATCTGCCAATGTGGCTCTAGAAGTGCTCTCCACCAGAAATGAGAAAGTATATTCTTGTAGCTCAACTTGCCATTTCATCATGCTTCGAAAAAGTGTTGAATTATTAACGAGCTGAGGCAATAAAGAGTAGCAAGTCAAAACCACAAATGGCTTTGAGATTAGATATGCCCTAAACTTCCTACCAGCATACACCAAGCTTGACAGAATCAGCTCTGCCTCCATATATCTCCTCTCTGCTTCTCTTTTGACTCTACTAGCATAATACATAGGCCTCATATACTGGGACTCCTCCCCTTTCTGCAATAAAATGGCTCCCACAGCATCAGGTCCAAATGAAGGGTTCACATAAAAGGTCTGAGAGAAATCTGGAGCTTTCACACAAGCAATCTCTCCTAACACTTCCTTCACTCTATTGAACACTACTTCACAATCCTCACTCCATTGCAAAGGTTCTTCTTTCATAGCTTGTTGCAAAGGATACAATAGGTGAGAGACTAAACGTATGAATCTTGTCATATACTTCACTTTCTGCACAAAATTCTACAACTGTTTTGATGTAGAGGGAGCTAGAAGTAAGATAAGGGCTTTTACCTTCTCTAGATCAGGCTCAATGCCATTTTGGGATACTATATGTCCCAATAGCTTCACTTTGGAGCATCCCAAATGACATTTCCATGGGTTGAATTGTCCTCCTGCTTCATCCATTCTGTGGAACACTTGATCTAGCCTCCATGCATGCGCCCTCTTGGAACTGTACACACATATATCATCCAGAAATGCTCTCACAAATTTATCAATGAAAGGAGCTAACACTTCATCAGTATTCTCCTGATACCACGCCAGTGCATTCTTCAATCCAAATGGCACTACTCTGTAATAAAAGCAACCCCAGGGTGTGATGAATGTAGTTTTGATTTGATCCTCCTCAGCAATTGAAATTTGGAAATATCCAGAGTATCCATCACACACACTGTATTTCTCATACCCTACCACTCTATCCAATATATCATCAATAAAAGGAAGAGGATAATGATTGCTTTTAGTTACCTCATTGAGAGGCTTGTAGTCAACACATACTCTCCATCCTCCTATGTGCTTAGGAATGATTACCACTGGACTGCCCTAATCTGAATGCTCCATTGGATATATCAGCCTAGCCTTGAGCAACTTATTCAACTCCTCTCTCAGCACGGGCAAATGCTCTCTGTGTGTCCTCCTCAACTTTTGAAAAACAGGCCTGCTACCTTCTTTTAGCTCAATGTGCATTGGCTCACATCTGAAACCCGTGATCTCTTCATGTGAGGTTATAAACAGCTGGATACTGATGAATGACTCTCATATACTCCTCCTTTTCCACTTCTTCCAGATTGAAATTCAGCATGGATAGCAATATCTCTTCTCGGTCTGTCTGGGAAGGTGGGGGTTGCATCAAAATATCCATATCTTCAAGCTTACTCTCCTCCTTAGCTTCTTGTATCTCTGCTGCCTGCAACTCATATGCATCAGACTCCTTCAACAGAAATAATACTTGCCCCTCCTCCTTAGATGTAGTACTTTCTTCTTCAATCTCACTGTCTGACTCCTCCTCATGCTTGTTTCTTCTGGTTCTTCTATTTCCCATCTGCTGCTCATATCAAATTTCTTGGCCTTTCCTTTCTTATTATGCACTGTAATTGTACCCATATTCTAGTTTTGTATTGCTCCTACCTGTCTGAGCCAAGGTCTACCCAAAATCAATGGGTATGCTCCCAAACCAGTAGGCATAATGTGGTAATTAATGCAACAGGATACTCCAAAAGCATCCACTACTACTCCTGTGCATATACCCAGACACTTCACCTTCGCATGGTTTGCCAATTGGGGTCTAAAATCTGAATGAGCATTCAATTTTAGCCCCAACCTCTCCATACATGCCTGAGTCATAACACTTATCTGTGCACCGCCATCAACATATGCCTCTCCAACACTCATACCCCCACACCATGCATCCACTGCTGGGCATAAATCTGGAAGATCTTCCATAGACATCATCTCCATCTCTCCTCTTGTAGGCTCCTACTCATTACTTTTCCTGGGATTAGCCAACTTCTTCCATTATCTTTTGATCTTCGAGCACAATCCAAGTAACTGTGCAAAAGTTATATTAACTATCCTCCCCTTCAAATCATTCATCAGTGTGTATTCCTCTTGTTGACTCTTTCCTACTGCTTTCATAGGAAGAGCTGGGTATTCTATGTTTGTAGGGTTCCGAGGCTTTTTGTCACCTATAGATATATTGGGATTGCCGTTTGTAGTATATGTGTAGCTTAGGACCTCAAGTCGTGTTCCGGTGAGAGACGTAGGCTTAATTGTGGTAAGTAAACAAAGTGCAAGCATGTGTAAAAGAAACGTAAACCATCTTTGTTGAGGTAATGAAGGCTTTCGCCTTCATTGGGGGTTGTAGGGTTTAGGAGGAGTTTAAGGGTTCAGAAGGAGGTTCCAGGGTTTAGAAAGAGTTCCAGGGTTCAGAAGGAGTTCCAGGGTTCAGAAAGAGTTCCAAGGTTTAGAAGGAGGTTCCAAGGTTTAGAAGGAGTCCAGGGTTAGAAGCAGGATCCAAGGTTCAGAGTAGAGTACATGGTGGAGAACTCGTCTCCCTCGTAGATCATGGATTTTAAGGGTTTAGGAAAGCATAGGAGTGGGAGAGGAAGAAGGTATAAGAGCATGGGTGAAAGAAGAGAGAGGAGGAAGGAGGAGGAGGGAAGAGGAGGAGGGAGGGGGAGGAGAGAGGAGGAGGAGGAGGAGGGAGGAGGAGGAGGAGGAGGAGGAGGAGAAGGAGGAAGGAGGAGGAGGGAGGAGGAGAGGGAGAGGGTGGATCGCAGGGTTGGAGGAGAGGGGAGAAGGGTTGCAAGGTTAGGACATGCTTTTGGACGTGCAGTGCAAGGAAGCATGGACACTTGAGACAAATGCTTGGAATACCAAAGTAGACTCAACACAATGCCCCAAAGAGTGTGGGCTTCATTCCATTATGGGGTATTTATACAAGTTGGAGAGCTTCTCTCTCTGCATGTAACACAAAGTCGTATCACAAAGTTGTAACACAAAGTTGTATCACAAAGTTGTAACACATTCTCTCTCTACATATAGAAGTTGTAACACAAAGTTGTAACACAAAGTTGTTACACAAAGTTGTAACACAAAGTTGTATCTAGAAGTTGTAACACAAAGTTGTAACACAAAGTTGTATCACAAAGTTGTATCACAAAGTTGTAACACCTTCTCTTTCTTCATAAGTTCATGTTGGCACAGAGTCAACATACTCCCGGATCCATTTTATTACCCGTCCTCGGGTTATGGCTTATTTTGATTTCAGAGTTGGAATGCCATGTGTGTAATCCAGTGGCTGGGTAGCTTGTGGTATGCGAGTCGTTCCTGCTGTAATGCTTTTGCACCATATCTGCGTAGTCTGTAGTTAAGAAGCTTATCTCCTCTGAAGGAGGGGTAGATGGCTGTGAATTTCAGAGGGGATCTCGTTGCTGTGAGGTTGCGGACTCTGCCATCGAATCTTCTTGGGAAGAGGTTTGGCGGGGGTCTCGTTGTTGAGGTTGGCATTTCTTGCTATCTTGCATACATGTTGGATGCGATTGCACCCATAGCATTGAACTTGTAGATAGTTAGTATGCAAGTTTGATATTTTTGCATATAAGAGACGGCTGTGATGTTTGGCGGGGGTCTCGTTGCGGAGGCTGCAGACTCTTTTGCCAATTCATCTTGAGTTTCGGCATAGCTTCGTGTACTGCTTGTGAATTCATTGCATGCTTTGAGAGTATGGAATGAAAGTGTGTGATACTATTTTTTTATGCAACCTATGCAAAATCATGTGAGTGCATGTGATGTGTCTAACTATATGCTTATTTGTGGGATTTGATAAGGAAACTAAGACTCAAACATCCCTAATGTGCAAAAAACATGCATATGCTGTGAATGTGCGTGTAACAATCTAGTGCAAACTATATGTGCAAAAACGTGCATATGCGAGTGAGTGCTTGTGATACAATTTAATCCTAACTAAGGAAGACTTGGTTTCCCAAATCTTCGTTTTTGTCGAGGATGGCTTGCGTGTTGATGTAGTAGCGCTTCAGTCGGCTCCCGTTTATTGTTGTGTTGAATTGGACTCCATCTAGTGTTTCAAGTAGCACAGCTCCGATGGGATTCATCTTTCGTACTCGGTATGGTCCTTGACCCAGATACTTCAGTTTTCCCTTGTGTACTTTGGCATTGTATAACAGGACTAAGTCGCCTTCCTTGATGTCTTTAGCTTTCAGATTCCTGTCAAACCATGCCTTTCTTCGACGTTTTTCTATTGTCATGGCATGATAAGCGACTAGTCTTGTCTCTGTATGCTTTTCCAACTGACAGAGCCTTTCTTTCAAGGACTCATGATCACCCATGCGTTCCTGTACTGCGATGCGTAGACTTGGTATTACAAATTCGAGTGGAACCACGGCTTCAAGGCCGTACACCAATTGAAAAGGTGTGTTCCTTGTACTGACCTTGAATGTGGTTCTGTATGCCCATAAGGCTGCATTCAGTTTCTCTGCCCAATCAGAACGCTGTGGTTCTACTACCTTGGTGAGGATATTGCATATGATTTTGTTTGTGGATTCTGCTAGTCCATTCCCTTGGGGGTAGTAGGGTGTGCTTTTTCTATGGATGACCATGAAGCCAGACAAGAGTTCTTGGATTACCTCATTGACAAAATGTGTGCCTCTATCCAACACAATTTCAATGGGGCATCCGAATCGGGTGATCACATGTTCGTATAAGAATCTTGCTGTGCTTTTGGCATCTGCCTTTCTGACTGCTTTAGCTTCAGCCCATTTTGTAAAGTAATCAGTGGCCACAATGATGTAGCGTGCCTGTGTTCCTTTTGCTGCTGGATGTATGGGACCCACATAGTCAATCCCCCATTTTTCAAATGGCTGTTGTGCAACAACTGTTGTTAGGGGATTGAAGTCTTTGTGTTGTGGTTTAATAGTTCGTTGGCATACATCACAGCCTTTTACATATTCATAGGCATCTGCCCACAGTGTTGGCCACCAGTAGCCTGCCAGGAGAACTTTTCTTGCTGTGGCTTCCCCTTGGAAGTGTCCTCCTGCAATGCCTTCATGGACTTCACTCAAGATTGGCAGGATCTCATGAGGCATTACACATCTTCTTAATATCTGGTCCTTGCCCATCTTGTATAGTTGTCCTGCAATGAGTTGATAGGGTGCAGCTTTTAGAATCAATTTTCTGGCATCTACTGCTTTCATGTCAGGGGGTGGTCTTCCTGCCATCAAGTACCCAATGATATCTCCACACCATTCTTGAACAGCATCTATTTGAAATAGCGTGGCATCTGGTAAGTCGTCTTCTACTCCAGTGGCTTCTTCTCCTGTCTTGACTCGAGACATGTGATCGGCAATGTAGTGTTGGGCACCTTTGCGGACCACGATTTTGAAGTTGAATTCTTGCAACAAGAGGAGCCATCTGGTTATTCTTCCTGTGGTACACGGACGGTTCACAAGATAAAGCAATGCTTGATGGTCGGTGTAGAAGACAAAATCATTTGCGAGTAGATAGTGCCAAAATTTCTTTACACTATACACCATTGCTAGGGCTTCTCTTTCTGTGGTTGTATAGTTGATCTCTGCATCATTGAGTTGTCGACTGGCGAAGTAGACGGGGTAGTCTTTCTTATGTTCACCAGGTTGACAAAGCACACTCCCAATTGCATACTTGGATCCATCAGTATGAACATGAAAATCAATATCCCAATTGGGAGATATAAGGATGGGTGCTGTGATTAGGCGCCACTTTAAAAGCTCAAAGGCTTGGTTGCACTCTTCGGTCCATAAGAACTCCACTAATAATTTGTAAAGTGGTCTAGCTATCATGGCATACCGCAATATAAATCTTATATAATAGCCGGCATGTCCCATAAAGACTTGTACACCTTTGGAATTTGTAGAAGGAGGCAATTCCATGATGATTTTGATTTTGTCCATGTCAGTTGCAATCCCATGTTGAGAGACGATGTGTCCCAAAACAACTCCGTGGGTGACCATGAACTGGCATTTTGTTGGATTTAGGGAGATGCCATACTCCCTGCATTTGATTAGTACTTCTTCCAGACATTTGAAGTGGTCCTGTTTGGTTGAATGGATGCACAAGTCATCCAAGAACACCTATAAAAACTTATTCAAAAATGACTTGAAAGCTGTGAACATGACTCACTGGAATGTGGCCGGGGCATTACAAAGGCCGAATGGCATGACTCTATATGCAAAAATACCCCATTCTGTAGCAAATGATGTTTTTGATTGGTCTTGAGGAGCAATTTGCACTTGGTTATAGCCACTGAAGCCATCCAAGAAGCTATATATTTCAGATCCTGCCACCTTTTCCAATACTATTTCTGTTAAGGGTAGGGGGTAGTGATCCCTAATTGTGGCGGCATTCACATTTTTCAAGTTTACGCATATTCTGAGCTTCTTGTTGCATTTAGGTACAATGACAATGGGTGAAACCCAATCAGTGTGTTCTATCTCATAGATGAATCCGGCATCTAGGAGTTTTTCCAGCTCGTCATAAACCATGGTGCCATATTTAGGATTTGTGCGATAAGGTCCACATACCTTAGGGCGAGCACCTTCCCTTATAGGGATCGTGTGAACTGCCACTTCTGGTGAAATTCCTTTCATCTCTTTGTATGACCATGCTAGGCAGTCACGGTATTTCATTAGGAGGTCTTTGAGTTTGATTTCATCTTCTTGACGGAGCTGTTTCCCAATGAAAACCAATTTTTCTTCCTCCCCTTCAAGGGCGAGGTTTATTGTGCATGTTTTTGCCGGTCCCTCATAGATTGGAGTTTCTCCAATGCTATCGGTTTCTTGAACTTCAGATTCTCTGATTGGTCTTGGCATTGCTATTGGTGCACTGCCACTTGTATAATTCTTAAAGTATTCCAGCACTTCTCGAAGATCGGCCTCTGATGGGGTTGAACTAGCCTGACATGTGTCATGTGTACTGGGTGGCATAGTTGCATTTATTAATTGGTTAGGCTCTTCTGTTCTTTCTTTTTCTGAAGTCTCTTGATCGAGCTTCATCCGCACATGTGGCTTATATTTTCGAAACTTCTTACGTTGGGAACTGTGGGGTAACTTTTCCACTGGTAAGGTGTTTCCAAGTAAGGGTTCATGTGCTGCACATACTCCTTCCAGTCCCTCAGGGGACCATTCAAGAGGTGGTGGTTTTGATTTTGAGGGAACTGCCTTTGCAAGGTACAATTCGACAATCCTTGTTTAGACTCGTTCGAATTCATTGAAGTGCTCGGCCTTGGCTTTTTTGCGATTTCCTCCTGCAGCTTTCTTGCGGGATCTTCTGCTGTTATGCAACTGTGGAGGTTCAACGTTTGGGAGCTCAACTGCCATTAGGGCATGGAGAATGGCTAGGTCATTATCAAAGATTTGATCTTCAATTTCAGCATTCGCAGCCTCTGTTTCAAGGTCCCAAGGAAAATCTGAGTCATCATTGGTATGGGTACCTTCTTCAGGTTCATTATCCCATTCGAGGTCAGCCATAAAGAATGGCATCTCTAGATCGATTGGTTCTTCATGTGTTGGTGGAGGATCGACCTGTAGTGTATTAACATCTATCTGTGAGAAGATGGGGTCTAATGAATGGCAGTTGTCGATGGTTGCCAATGTTTGTATCCAGTTATTGACATTGCTTTGTGAGTCACCTGCTATGGCAAGCTGTTGCAAGGGAGCTGATTTGCTCGAGATTGTCGTGGAAGATGTGTCATCCAATGCTCTAGGCACAATTTATTTAATAGCTCTCCTGTCCCCACATTCACCCTGACTGCAGTGTCTCGATTCTGGATTGTCAATCTATCAGTTCCCCAGTCATGGAGGACTAATGCTTCCCATAACCAAGGACGTCCCAGCAAGATTTGATAGGATTTTTTGGGGAGATCCAAGATTGTGAATTGAAGGGAAAAGCAGACTCCTGCGATCTTTGTGGACACGCCATTCACTATTCCCAAGGGTTTAGCCCGTGAATCATCAGCAAGGCGTATGTTGAAATTAGCCTTTTGCATTGGTGGGAGACCCCATTCTTCGTAGAGCTCCTTTGATAGGACATTGACACCTGCTCCACCATCCACTATGGCTTGGACTTCATTATATGCCTTGTGGATCAAAGGCACAGTGATGTTACATATGTCATCTCTCTCACCCATCCGCACAAGGATATCTTCAATGGCGTTCATAGGTGGAGGGGGATTTGCGAGTTCAATCCATCCTTTGAAACTCTCCCAGAGATTGGGACAATTCCGTAAGAGGATTCCGATGGGAATTGACACAGGGCAACTCAAGATGCTAGAGAGTGCAGCTCCTTCAAGTTGACGTGGCGGTACATTCTGTTGTGGAGTCTGTTGTTGGAACAAAGGCTGAGTACAGTATCAATACTTTGTGGGGCCAAGTCATGGATTGGGTCTTGAGCTTGTTTCTGAGCCTCAAATTGAGCTTGTTCATTTTGGACCCATTGCTGAAGTACCTGAAAACGAGCCTTCTCCACCTCTGCATTCGGGAATGGAGCTTCTTTTATTTGAGGCTCGGGAGTTGATGTGGATGAGCTCGGCTGCTCATTGCTTGGCGGAGGTGGAGGCACTTGTGCTTTCTTTTTCAGAAGTCGCTTCGGTTGGATTGGAATGATAGGGTCCTTCGTGGCCTCTTTCTGTTGGCGTGTAATTACATTGATAGGTTGTGACCTTAGACTTGCCGGACCCAGACTTTGATGGTCCACTCCAATGATGCCGATGGGGACATCAGGCTTAACCTCTGTTTGTTCTGGGACCTTATTTTTTATGGGACAATCCATACAGGCATGTCCTATGCCACAATCTCTGCAGAGTGTTTGGAAAGTGGCTGGGCTACCACGATGAGGGCACTCTGCGATCCTATGATTTTCTCCACAACCGTAACACTTGATTGGTGCTCGATATGTGTTGGGTCGCACTTGATTTGCATAGACTGGTATTAGACCCTCTGCACCTTCTACATAGTACACTGGGTACTCTGCTTCATACTCAAATAGCGAGTCTACTTCCTCGGCTTGTAAGTGATGTATGGGGACTGCCTGAGGAGCTGGATTTGGTGCCCTTGGATACGGTCGTGGATTCGGATTCCTGAGTAGTTGTGGGACTTGTGTCCGAACGGGAACAGGATTTAGCCTCGGAGCTGGGGGTGCTTGTGCAAGTGCCGGTTGCCTGTATACTGGCATGGGTGTCGCTTGGTATTGTGGTGGTCGAGGCGGATTGTTGCGCATGTTGAAGATGCAACTGTTCTCATCATGGCTGCCGACGACGCAGATATGGCACCACAACCGTGGCGGTGGATTTGCTTGTGCAGTGATCCTTGCTCTTAGGACTGGGCATTCATTTGCTGTATGATTTGCCAAGCAGTGTGGGCACTAGACATTTTCTCGCCGTGGATATGTTTGAGTTGGCGGCTGAGACAAGTGGAGTTTTTGATCCATGGCCTGCATCATATCTTCTTTCA
Organism: Dipteris shenzhenensis; assembly: GCF_047967505.1. Classification (NCBI taxonomy): domain Eukaryota; kingdom Viridiplantae; phylum Streptophyta; class Polypodiopsida; order Gleicheniales; family Dipteridaceae; genus Dipteris; species Dipteris shenzhenensis. The sequence goes on along the minus strand of NC_141598.1, from coordinate 41,558,147 downwards.
GCTTCAAGGTCATGGCCTCTAGGCGATCTTCATTGTGTTGGCAGTGTCCTTTGATTTACCTTTTTTCGAGCGTTTATCTTGTGTATTTGATCTGGCATCATCACTGCTAGTGTCTGAATCTGTCATGCCATCTTCGATGTCAATGGCTGCCGCATGAGCAGCACTGAATGTTTCATAGCTACTTATCTTTTTCATATCCTTGCGGATTTTCTTTCTTAGACCTGCTATGAACCATGCCGTGAGGTACTTTGCATCTGGGCGTGGGTCACATTTGGCGATCAATCTCTTCATCTTTCCCAGGTATGTGCGTACATCTTCCCTCCGGCCTTGTTCGATCTTGCTGAGTTGGAGAGCGGGATCGTCTTGTAGCCTCTCCGTTTGAAAGCGACATTTGAATTCAGTTTGAAGTAGGTCCCATGTGGCGCGTTCTTCCACGAGAAGGTCAAGGTACCATTCTGACGCCTCATCAGTTAATGCCATTGGAAACCAAGCCACCTTGGTTTCATGGGATTGATCACCACCTACTCGACATACGGCATCAAAATGCTGGAGGAAGCGAGCTGGGTCTCCCCTACCATTATATTTGGGAAGTTCCAGTTTTCCCAAGGGGCGTCGGCCGTGATTGTTGTGATTTCGTCGATTGAAGAAGTTGTCAGCCTCTGCCTCGAGCTCGATATCACCATCATGGTCATGACGGCGTCCAGCCATGTTGGGGCGTGGAGGAGTTAAAGGGAGTTGTTGAATCTCAGGGGGGAATTCGGGGTAGAGGATTGGCGGGGGCGGTTGTTGCAATGGAGTTAGATGTGGATGGGGCGAGCGTTGGAGTCGAAGTCATTGGCCGGAACGTAACTGCATGCAGATTGTGCGTGATTTGCCAAGGGTGGCGCTACCCTAAGTGCGGGTGTGGAGCTGGTGTTGTTAGGAGAGTTAGAGTGGTGTTAGTTTGTGTAGGGACCGTCGTGTTAATAATGTGCCTAAGATTGTCCTACGTGTGTAGGGGAATGTGCCGGTGTAGACGGATCATTAATCGGAGGTCACCGCGTGAAAATACGAGTGAATTTGTGCAAAATAAGGCCCACATGGGGGCACGAATGAACGTGTGCTAGGGATGCCGAAATGGTGTGCAATGGGCTGGAAAAATACCCCGTAACGTGGTGTTTCCGTGTGTGAAATATGGGTTCAAACGGGGTTCAGTTTGGGTTCCAAACGGATGAGTATCGAGGGGTTAAAGGAGGGTTAAATTTTGCGTTTGGGGGGTCCTAATGGTGGTGTGAATGGACTTTAAGTCCAACCGAGGGATTGAAACCAAGTCGATCTAGTTAGACTAACTAACCTATTTGTCTAGTTAGAGACTAATCAGTTAGTCTAACCTAGCCTAGTGAGGGTTAGACTAACCATAGTCGAACTTAGTTAGTGTAACTAACTACAGTTAAGTTAACTGAGGTTAGGTGAAACTAACCGAACCAAAGGCAAAACTAACCTAGTCTAGGTTGCTACCAACTAACCTAGCTTAACCTAATCTACTGAATTAGACTAACTAGCGTAGGGTTAACCGACTAACTTAACCTAACCTAGGTTAACCAACTAACCTAACCGTAGTTAGTAACTAACCGTAGGTTAGTTTAGGTTAGGGTTTTTTTTTTTTTTTTTTTTTGCTGGGGGGCGTCCGACGGCGGCATCCAGGGGGGGGTGGCGGGGTTTTGCAAGGGGGGTTGGCGCAGGGGGGGTTGCGTAGGGGGGGTGGTTGCGCAGGGGGGGCGGGCGGAGGGGGTTCGGGGGTGCGGGGGAGAGGGCGCGAGTGGAGGGGAGGGGGGCAGGGCGGGGGTGTGGGGGGGTTGCGCAAGGGGGGTGGTTGCACAGGGGGGGCGGGCGGAGGGGGTTCGGGGGTGCGGGGGAGAGGGCGCGAGTGGAGGGGAGGGGGGCGGGGCGGGGGTGTGGGGGGGTTGCGCAGGGGGGGGGGTTTCGCAGGGGGGCGGGCGGAGGGGGTTCGGGGGTGCGGAGGAGAGGGCGCGAGTGGAGGGGAGGGGGGCGGGGCATTGCGTGGCGCTGAGCAGGGTTGCACGGGCGGGTGAGGGGGCGCGAGTGGAGGGGAGGGGGGCGGGGTGTTGCGTGGCGCTGAGCGGGGTTGCGCGGGCGGGTGAGGGGGCGCCGCCACTGGCGGCTCGGCCGCTGGCGGGGCGGGGGAGTGGGGCGAGGGGTTAGAGAGGGGTGGCGGGCGCGCGGGGGCAGCGGCGGCGGCTCTGCAGAGTGCCGCCGCGGGGGGGGTGGGGTGGGGTTGACAGGGGTTGACAGGGGTAAGGGGAGGGGGAGAGAGAGGGGTGGGGTGGGGTGGGGGGTAACCGGGGTAAGGGGGAGAGAGAGAGAGGGGGTGGGGGAGGGAATGAGGGGGGAGAGAGGAGAGAGGGAGAGAGAGAGAGGGGGGGCGAGGGAGAGAGAGGAGAGAGAGAGACGGGGGGGGGCAAAAAAGGAGAGAGAAAAGAGAGAGAGGGGGGGGCGAGGGAGAGAGAGGAGAGAGAGAGAAGGGGGGGGCAAAAAAGGAGAGAGAAAAGAGAGAGAGGAGGGGGAAAAGGGGAAGAGAGGAGAGAGAGAGAGAGAGAAAGAGAGAGAGGGGGGGAAGGGGGAGAGAGGAGAGAGAAAGGAGAGAGAGAGGGATGGGGAGAAAATGAGAGAGAGAGAGTAAGGAACGGGGAGGGAAAGAGAGAGATAGAGAGAGAAAGGGGGAGGGATAGAGAGAGAAAGAAAGAGAGAGAGTGAAAGGGGAGGTGGTGGGGGTGGTGGAGGTGGGAGGGGGAGGGGGAAGGGGGGAGGGGGGAGGGGGAGGTGGAGAGGAGAGGTGGAGATGGAGGGGGAGGGGGAAGGGGGAGGTGGAAATGGAGGGGGAGGGGAGAGGGGGAGGTGGAGGTGGAGATGAAGGGGGAGGGGGAAGGGGGAGGTGGAAATGGAGGGGGAGGGGAGAGGGGGAGGTGGAGGTGGAGGGGGAGGGGGGAGGGGGGAGGGGGAGGTGGAGATGGAGGGGGAGGGGGGAGGTGGTGGTGGAGATGGAGGGGGGAGGGAAAGAGAGAGATGGAGGGGGAGGGGGGGAGGGGGAGGGGGAGGTGGAGGTGGAGAGGGGAGGTGGAGATGGAGGGGGAGGGGGAAGGGGGAGGTGGAAATGGAGGGGGGAGGGGGAGGGGGAGGTGGAAATGGAGGGGGAGGGGGAGGGTGGGAGGTGGTGGTGGAGATGGAGGGGGGAGGGGGAAGGGGGAGGGGGAGGTGGAGATGGAGGGGGAGGAGGAGGGGGGAGGTGGTGGTGGAGATGGAGAGGGGGGGGGGGGGGGGGGGAGGGGGGAGTCAAGTCTTCTCGATGTAACGGCAGTCATTGTTGCGGAACAATGGACGGTGGGTGGAAGGCTAGGTTATCGCTGCGAGAAGGGCTCGAAGTCACTTACAATGCGAGGATAGGAATAAGGGGGTGGTCGATGGAGAGGGAGGAGTGTCTTGCGTGGGGCTCGGAATGAAGAAGAGAATGGAGGCAAAAAGTGAAAGATGAAGAATGAGGGGGTGGAGTAGGTTTTTATAGGATTTGATTTTAGGTTTAGGGTTTAGGTTTAGGGTTTAACCCTAAACGCTTCCCGAGCCATAACTCTTTATGGAGAGCTCGGTTTGCTTTTCTGTAAAAAGGTAAAATGATCAAAATTTAAAGCTCTACGCATCCGTGTCCACTACCTAGCCTGATTGTATATCATGTGGCTTCTATTTAAGAAATTAAGAAAATTTCTTTAAGATAGTAACCCAAAGTTGATGTTTGGGGTTGATATGTTTGGCTAGAATTGGGAAAAAAAATTTACTCTCCTTGCCCTTGAGTGTTATGTTCATGAAAGTTCAAAGTAGTGTCTTGTTTTACACATACCTACGTATGTTTACTCACTACTTGAGACGCTAGTCTCCCCGACAGCGGCGCTAAATGTTGACTCTTTCCTACTGCTTTCGTAGGAAGAGCTGGGTATTCTATGTTTGCAGGGTTCCGAGGCTTTTTGTCACCTACAGATATATTGGGATTGTCGTTTGTAGTATATGTGTAGCTTAGGACCTCGAGTCGTGTTCCGGTGAGAGACGTAGGCTTAAGTGTGGTAAGTAAACAAAGTGCAAGCATGTGTAAAAGAAACGTAAACCATCTTTGTTGAGGTAATGAAGGCTTTCGCCTTCATTGGGGGTTGTAGGGTTTAGGAGGAGTTTAAGGGTTCAGAAGGAGGTTCCAGGGTTTAGAAAGAGTTCCAGGGTTTAGAAGGAGTTCCAGGGTTCAGAAAGAGTTCCAAGGTTTAGAAGGAGGTTCCAAGGTTTAGAAGGAGTCTAGGGTTAGAAGGAGGATCCAAGGTTCAGAGTAGAGTACATGGTGGAGAACTCGTCTCCCTCGTAGATCATGGAGTTTAAGGGTTTAGGAAAGCATGGGAGTGGGAGAGGAAGAAGGTGTAAGAGCATGGGTGAAAGAAGAGAGAGGAGGAAGGAGGAGGAGGGAGGGGGAGGAGAGAGGAGGAGGAGGAGGAGGGAGGAGGAGGAGGAGGAGGAGGAGAAGGAGGAAGGAGGAGGAGGGAGGAGGAGAGGGAGAGGGTGGATCGCAGGGTTGGAGGAGAGGGGAGAAGGGTTGCAAGGTTAGGACATGCTTTTGGACGTGCAGTGCAAGGAAGCATGGACACTTGAGACAAATGCTTGGAATACCAAAGTAGACTCAACACAATGCCCCAAAGAGTGTGGGCTTCATTCCATTATGGGGTATTTATACAAGTTGGAGAGCTTCTCTCTCTGCATGTAACACAAAGTCGTATCACAAAGTTGTAACACAAAGTTGTATCACAAAGTTGTAACACATTCTCTCTCTACATGTAGAAGTTGTAACACAAAGTTGTTACACAAAGTTGTAACACAAAGTTGTGTCTAGAAGTTGTAACACAAAGTTGTAACACAAAGTTGTATCACAAAGTTGTATCACAAAGTTGTAACACCTTCTCTTTCTTCATAAGTTCATGTTGGCACAGAGTCAACACCTCTTGTCCTTGACCCATATGCAAATCTGAAGTCTTGTAATGTTTCCTGGGCCTCCAACTCTTCTTTTTAGGAGACTGAGGGCTGAGATCAAACTCCACATGCTTCCCTTTTTTTGCAGAAGGTCCATTCTCTCCTATTGCACTCCTTGTTCTCTTTGCTACTGGCATGATCTCCGGAATAGTCTCCACCCTAATCAGGCTAATTGCCTTCCCTTTTCCTTTATCATCCCATTTGACTCCACTGGTAGAGGGGTGATTCAAATCCTTCACTTCCACATTGAAGTCTCCTGACCTATCATTTGTCTTCTGCATCACAGGATAAACTTCTCCACCTACTCTTGCTGGCTTATCACAGTGAGGGTTGATATGTCCCCACTCTCCACAATTCCAGCACTTCACATTGCTCATGTGTCCCCATCCCCTACCTGTTCCAGCTGTATTTCCTTCACTCCCAGCCTGTACATCTCTCTTGTTGTTTTGCACACCTTGGCCTCTTCCTCTTCCTGCAGTCTCCATCCAATTTAGACTGAGTGACTTCATACGCTCTACAGCATCATGCAAGTCCTTCTTTAGGGAGTCATCCTGTACAGGAATAGACACTAGCTCTCTCTCTACATATGCCTTGATCATTTCTGGCCTGCTAACCAGGGTCTTAGGCTCCTCTTGCATGCCAAGCTACCTCAATCTCTAGACTTTCCATTCTTTCTCCCTAGCCACTCTGACAACATCTTCAAAACTATCTAGATTCTTAACCTCCACTTTCAATATGAGTGTAGGCTTTAGGCCAGCTATGAAACGATCACGCTTGATCATTTGAGGTGGTACTTTTGGAATAAGAGCTTCACACCAAAGACTCCATAATCTCCCAAACTGGATTATGTACTGATTCACATCTTGTTCTTCCTCCTGTCTCACTGAGCATAGCTCTTTCCAGACTTCATTAGGGCTCCTGGCTTGTGCAAACTGTACAAGGAAAGCTGCTCTCACCACTGTATACTCTGGATTTTGTTACTGAGGATGTGCAGCCCTGAAGGTAGCAACTTGAGTCTGCAACCATGGTTTTGCATCTCCTTGCAAGCAATAATTCAGAATCTAAAACAAAATCTCAGGAGTTGCCCTATCTTTCATAAGTGCTGTAAATTCCATCTTCTCCAAGAATCTTACTGCATTCTCATACAGCATCCCACAGAACTCTAGAAAATCCTAAGCCATCCTCACAACCTTTCAACTATCACACCTTGGCTTCCTCAACCACAACAAAATTGGAAGGCAACAAAACAAACACACTACTGAAGAAGCTCACTCTACATCTGAAGAGCATTCTTTTTTCTGCAAGCAAGCACTTTCAGAGCTTTCTGCACTCTGGCTCGGCGTCAGATCACACGTAGCTGGACCTCAATGCATCTGTCCTTCCTATGACCACATTCTCCACACCACTCACACTGTATCACTCTCATGTGTGGATTTCTCCCCATTGCTTGCAACACATCTCAGAACATCTACTCCTCCAATCTTGTAAATTGAAGGTCCGGAGTTAGATCCTCTGTGGAGGCACCAAAAGATGACTGCAAAAATTGGTAGAGCTAAACTATGCCTTTGTACTCCCTATAGCATCTTCCTTCTGCTCATCCAAAGCACTAAACAGAGGCACCACACTTCCTATAGACCTTGGAAGTCACTATCTCTTACTAGTTCAAAACAAACACATCATCTAACTCTAATCTTGTTGACGGTAAAGGCAAATCCTTCCGCTCTTCCTGTTTCATATAAGCCAACACAGACCTGATACGCTTATGCACTTTTGAATACAAGATTTCAACATGAATATTTCCAACACAGACCTGATACGCTTATGCACTTTTGAATACAAGATTTCAACATGAATATTTGCACCAAATTCTAGCCTTCCAATAGATGGACCAAATTCAACAATCAGATACATAAAACCACACTCTTTATTTTCTTTCTGTCTATTTACATGGCATCATCAAGCTCCTCATCCGTACATAAACAAAACTAGTAAATATCTTCTGGCAAATCACTGTCACTAGGCATCTCTATATCATTCCACTCATCTTCATTTACATTCAATATGAGGTACCACATATCTCTATCTCTAACATCAAATATAACCTCATATTCAAAAACCCAATCAAAGACTATAACCTGTATGTCTGAATCTATGTCTATAACAAGGTACATTGCAGATTTCTCAACTCAGAACAATATATACAAAATGTCTTTAACTCTCAGCTTCCTGTTTACTAACAAAAAAACCCTATCTACAGTCACACTGCCTTAGTAGAACTCGTGCTTTGGTATCAGGTCTATGGCATAAAATAAAACTCTGGGCCATTTGCTGCAAGGAAACTCTAGTCCTACTGCTTAGTCTGTGATCTGTAAAATTAGTATCCACCTGTCCTCTGTGACGGAGTTTCTAACCATCACGTATTGAGAGTCTCTTGGTACTATTATTGCTTCCATATCCATGCTCATCTCAAAGACTAGAAACATCTCTTTGTTGGAGATTTGGACAGCCCACCAAACTCCTTCCTTTCCTGCTACTGCTCTGCAAAAAAACCTATAAAACATCTCTCCCTGATGCCCACAACTATCACACAACAAATCAGGTCTGTTTTTATAGATTTTAGCAATCCTCTTGAGGCTAACTCACTTCTACAACTCCTATCTTCTCAGGACATAGTAGCCACATACTTTTCCTGATAAAATTCAGACAAAAACTCCTGTTTTTTGCATTTTTTCTCCTTCCAGACATCATATTCCAACAAATCCAAACAACAGGCAGCAAGAAACAGCAAATCTGAAATCGATTTCACTTTTTCCTGCAATTCCCATGCCTGCTACTGACCAAGGATTCTCTTCATGAAGTTGCCCTGCTTCCTGTTGCACCAACATGCGAAATTCAGCCACCTACCTGGCAAAAATTTAGGTCGCCCTGCTGTTTTATACTTCCTGGCTCTATTTCAACTCTGCTTCCTAATTCCTCTACCTCCCTCCAGCACTTTTCTCACTTCTGGCACCTGTTTTCAGCGAAATCTCACTGTTCACCTTACCTGACACCCAAGAGCAGCAAATTTCAGCAACTTCCTGTGATGGAATTGCTCTCCCTGCCAAGTGCTTGCTGTCCACAGCCTCCACACTGCAAGTCCAGCACTCTCTGCTCAAAAACCTCACTCCAGGCTCTCCTGCAAGCTGCTCTAGTTCTGGTTCTTGCTCCCTTCTACTACGAGGTCCCTCCTTCCATATCGGCAGCCACCCCTCGACCCTTTTTCACACCCTCCACCCAGCAACAATAGTCCTTCCTCGCTCACGAGTCTCTTCTTCATGTGGCCCTCCGGCAAGCTCACAATGCTCCTTCCTCCATTACCTGGTTCTCCCTCTTATGAGAACCTCCTCGAGCTTATGCACCTTGGTATTGGTTGTTGTCCACTCGCCTTAGAGCTCCTATCGAGCTAAGCTCACCTTCCATAGCCTTCCTATTCCCTAGAAAACAAGTTTCCCTCACAAAGCATACCAACTCATGGCCCTCTTATATCCAAGGTATTGATCCAAGCCTCTATGGTTGAGACCATCTCCCATTTGAAAGCTCCCGATAGCCGTTGCTACAGCCCCCCCTCTCTAGCATCCTTCTAGATGGCCTTCCTCTCTCCCCCCTAGTATCCTCCCTCTCAGCTCGCCATAGCATCCCTCTTCCAGAATCCCCTCTGCCACCTCCTCTTTCCTTCTTCGGTCCTCCCGATTCTTTACGTGATCATCCTTCGTGTGCCCACAAACTCCTTCCCAAATTCTCCTGCAAGCTATCACCTTCATCTACGTCTAGCTCGTCGACTAGAAGCATCCCTTCATCCATCACGTAGCCACCTTTGCATGAGCAGGATGCCTTCCTAATCAGTCCAGCCACCTCAGCCTAATTTGCCACCTCATCAGTGACATTTTACCACTCTCAAGACATTTCCCCCAAATCACGTTAAATGCACATTTTGGACCTTTAGTCACACAATTCCCACACACATAGCATGCACATTAAAGCTTGCGTGCACCCCCGCCCCACACACATGAAAAGCCCCTTGACATGGACACCATAACATATCAAATTCCTGTAACATGCAAGTGCACATTGACTCAAGAAAACATAAAAACACCCTTCATAACTTGACTTTACATGACCCTAAAAACATTCCATTTGACCACACACTGGACACCCTTGCTCTGGAAATCTGGTACAACCACATTGCATTTCATCATTTCCTAGAAGTCCTTGTAGAAGTATCTACCATCTGTACATCTATGTAGAGTCTTTATGAGAGTATCCATAGCCCATTACCTCCATCAACTAGCTATGTACATAGCTATGCACCTATCCATCAGCATGCAATAAGTGGAAAAGATATTTACATTTTTTATCCACACAACGTCTTATCAGAAGTCAATGAGTTCATTGGTACTGAGAAAGAAAAAGATTTCACAAGTGATGCCTTATCTGGGGTGGATGAGTTCATGCACATTGAGAACTTGGGCAAAGATGTCAAAAGTGATATATTTTCAAGCATGGATGGCTTCATGGATATTGATAAAGTTCTTGGAGTCAAACCAAGTAACTATGGAATTATGGAAATCATGCACGATAGTATAATGAGTGATGTTCTCTCTGGAGTAGAGGAGTTTCAAGACTATGGAGTTATGAAATCCATAGAAAGTGCATCAATGAGTGATGTTCTCTCACGAATAGATGAGTTTGAAGATCATTCTAGACACTCTATCACCACTAACTATGGAGTTATGAAATCCATAGAAAGTGCATCAATGAGTGATGTTCTCTCAGGAATAGGTAAGTTTAAAGATCATTCTGGACACTCTAATGCCATTGTGACAAGTGGTTCTACAATTGTATCAAAAGTAGGGATGAGATCAACAAAGGACTATTCGGTATTTGACTTTGATTGTGAAATAGTTAATGTTACAAATGGTTTAACGAATGTATCAAATGCAAGGATGAAATCAACAAAGGAAATTCAGTATTTTACTGTCAAAGTGATAAGATCAAGGATGCAACATCTCATGAAAACAACGTGACAAATAAATCTTACAAGGAGAACTACACAAATCCAAATAAGAACGTACAAAAGGTCCCAAAACGGACATATAGATGCATGAAACGACAACGAGTCCAGGCAGATCCAGAAAAGTAACCAAAGAGAATAAGAGTAATGAATGAAGATGTTATGCTAAAAGCAATGCGATCTACATGCTGTAAGCATATATGTATGCGATCCATTAACTTACATGACATCAAGGGTTGTAGAGAACATGTCTGGCAAAGGAAAGGAAGCAGAAGAAATGAATGCCTACTCACGAGATTGTCTTGCTTTCTTGTAAATGATAAGAGAAGGCAAAGTTCAGGACAACAAATAAGGCCTCTTATAAATGGAAAAAGTATTTGCAATAATGCATATCGCATTATTACAGGATTATCACATGGCACATATTGGAATTTGGCTAATAAAGCAAAGTATGGAGTTAAATTTAACATTCATGGTAACATAGGAAGGCCCAAAACAAGAGCCTCAACAGTTGTGGCAATAGCAATTTGAAAGATTACATTTATGAAAATGCTTTACCGCAACCCCATCTATCAAAAATGCATCTTCCAATAGGTTTGACCAAAAAAGAAGTATTTAACTCTATTGGAGAAACACAAAGGCAAAGAGGGCATGCACCGGCATCTTTTCATACTTTGTATACTCTTTGGAAAAAAAGCTTTGGACATGTTAAAATCCCAAAGAGGCAAAAAATGTCAAAGTGCAACAACTGTGATGATCTAAAGCGAGCACTTGAGAGTGCAACATCTCCAGAACAAAAAGAAGCTTACAAAAAAAAGAGAGAATTTCATCATGGACTTGTTCGACGTTCTAGAATAAAATATGCATTTTGGAAGGAGCAAGCTATTTCTCACCCAAATGAGTACATGTGCGTTATTGTAGATGGTATGGATCAAAATACAACAATATTACCTCGATTCATTAACACTCCACCTAAGCTACAAAGAAAATACTTTTCAAAGACACACCTATGTGGAGTGTTAGTGCACAGATTTAAGTTTTTTGCAGACATATTGATTGATTCCTTGCATCTACATGATCATAGCAATCAAGTTGTAACATCCGTTATGAAGGCAATTCACAATGTACATGCAGAAAAAGGTCACCTACCAGCAACTTTGAGAGTACAAGTAGACAATTGCAGATGAGAGAATAAGAATGTACTCCTCTTTGCATTTTGCTCAATGCTAATCGCTCATAGAATCTTCAATGAGATTGAAGTTGGGTTTTTGTTGGTTGGGCACACACATGAGGATATCGATCAGGTATTTAGCATGATTTCAAGAGAACTAAAACACAAGGACATGGAGACGATGGATGACCTAATAAGAAAATGTGGGAGGCAAGTTGGTGGCCGTAAATAAGGAACAATATGCTCAATGGTTGAGAGGATGTATGATTGGAAGAGCTTTATTCTACCATTCATACGAAAATGTGGTGATGCCCTGATAGGTCATAGCACTCCACACTATTTTTGCTTTTTCTTAAAGGATGAAAAACCAGTGATGCAATGGCAACACTATTCTCTTGATACAAAATGGGAACTTGAAGAACCTTACTCTCTCTTAACTTCAATCCCGAGCAAAGAAATGCATCCAACATGGGCTCCTATAAAAGAATTCAGTGAGAAATCTAAAGGTGAAATAGAAGGCTTAAAAGCTTTATTACATACAAAGAGGAAATGCTCCGGAGATTTCCTGATTGGAAGCCCTCTTGGAAGGAACATACTACTATTGTAATTAGCAAGACCTACCAATTGATAAAGGACATTGCAAAAATGCACGAAGATGATATTAAGGCAGAACGACCTTTATTTTGGCCAAATGTTGGTAATGACTTGCATGCAGCATGTGGTCTCTTTGAAAAGGAGTTTGAATCGCTGCTCCCACATCCATATTGTGGACCCCGAACCCAAGAAGAGAGAGTTTATGCCACAAATAGACATAGACGTCCATTGTTTTGTTGTAGTTCGACCATCGGATGATGAACATGAGAACGTGAAGTTTTGGGTTGCGAAAGTAGTTGACATGAGCATGGATGACCAGGGGAGAGATACAACATTTACAGTGGTATGGTATGAGCCAAGGGGTAGGAAGAAGAACCAAGATAACAGTACATTGTATAGTAGTTGTCTGAAAAAGGAATGGGTCCCAAACCATGATGCAATTTCAAGACTTTTCACAGAGACAGTCATAGTATTCTGGAAATCAAGGTCAAAGAAAACAAAGAAGCACATGGGGTATGATGTAGAAAACAAAATAAAATTACCACAACCAATTATTTCACACATTAAGAGTTCATAAAGATGCTCTCCCAAGAGGAAGTAGAAGGAGATAGCACAAATGAAGAATGCCCATGATAACACCATTCAAATATCGAGAAAGAGTGAAGGTGGTGGTGGTAGTATTAGCCGGAAAAGAAATCAAGACCAAAAGCTAGAGGCTAAGCATGGCGACGCTCAAGGGCCATAGAGGAAAGGAGATCGTGAGAGCGAAACGTTATCATGGGAGGGGAAAAGGAATTAGAAGGGGAGGGAATGAAGAGGGAGACTATGACACAAGGGGAAAGGGAGAGGGGGAAGAGAAGCATGTACATGATAGGAGGAGGAATGTAAAGATGGAAACATCAAGGGAAGCGGACCATACTTTATTTGAAAGAAAGGATGAGAGGGAAATATCAAAGTACTAGCTAAGTGGATTTACAAGAATGAGCATGTCTCATCAAGTAATAGCCCCTCCTTTTATAGCCAAAAGAGGGGGTCTCTCCCAATTAATGCATCCTCCCACATGCATGGTGTGTGTGGAAAAGTCTCCCATGTGGGCTAGGTGGTTACGCACTCTCAATTGTGTGCAATAACCCTTTGCCTCAATTTTCCTCATAAATCAAGCCCCATATCTCAAGTCTATGATACTTCCTTGGTCTCTTCCCAATTTTATAATATGTTCAAATCTCTAGGAGGACAAGTGGAGGGTTGGCACAAGGAATCTTGCCACCTCATCCTACTTTCCCCATTATTTAACTTGCTCTCTTGGACCTTCTATACCTCCCCCACATGGGCCTATCCTATATGGAGGGAATAACCCAATATACTATCCATCTCCACCTATTTTATATTACTTCTCCCATAGACTTTGAGCCATATCTCACTAAATGCAGCCTAGGTGGAGGGGTGGCACATGGAGGAGCTATGCCACCTTACATTTTATAATATTACTACCATGGATTATGTACAACACACCTTATGGCTCCTCTTACGTGGAAGAGTGGCACATGGTCATGCCCTGCCACCTCAACCCTGGGCCCTATGCACACCATATTTTATTATACTATTGCCACACATACAAACACACACACATATTAATGCCTTTTTCCTTAGACAATTTTATCCATAATAGTTCCCCCCCCTAGGCAGGGAATGCATAGCATTTCCATGCCTGGGTCCATCACGCACAAAGAAAGGCTTGAGGTAACGCTTGTTGATCACCTTCTTGCCATATGGCTCATGCAGCTCCTGAACTTGTACAGACCCATTGCTACGTTCCTTGATGACTTTCTATGGACCAATCCACAGTGGTAGAAACTTCTTATCCATTTGGTGGTCCAATCTGTTATCAAAGCATAGCACAACATCCCCCTTAGCAAAGTGTCTTTCCCATCCCTTGCGAATCTTAGCATCTAAGCGGGCCTTTTATCGATTCTTTTGGATCTCTGTTTGGTGTAGTGCAAGGCATCAGGTTTCATCTAACTTGTCAAGTTGTACCAATCTGGCCTCTACATGTTCATCTTCTGTCATCCTCTGTCCCTGTGCTAAAATCTCAAGGCCGGAATCTCTATCTCTAGTGGTAAAACTGCCTCAATACCATACACCAACTCAAAAGGAGTGCGACCTGTAGATGTTTTATGAGTGATGTTGTAAGCCCACATGGCTTCAGTGACCTTCTGATCCCACTCGCTCATATTCCCTGTGGCCATTTTTCCCATGGTTTTACAAAGAAGGCCATTGATCCGCTCTGTTTGACCCATGGATGCCAGATAATAGATACTAGAAGTGTGATGATCAATACCCATGCGATCCATGAGTAACTCCACTGCTTCATTTAAGAATGGACTCCCATGGTCAGAGACAATCTCCATGGGTGTCCCAAACCTTCTGCACATACATTCAAATATGAAATTTGAAACTGCCTTACCATTGCATCGGGGAGGGCGATAGCTTTAGCCCACTTAGTGACATACTAAGTGGCTACCAAAAGATACTTCTTTTTATGGCCAATCATGGGCAAGGGCCCGACAAAATCTATTCCCCACTTTTGAAACGGATGGATGGACATCACTGGGTGATGTTGCCCAAGATGCAAATCCTTCCTACCAAAGCATTGGCATGGTTCACAGGTTTTACAATACAAAGTGACATCCTTGAATAAGGTCGGCCAATAGTATCCAGCATGTAAAATGTTCTTAGCTGTATAGTCACTGGCATAGTGGCCTCCACAAAATCCATCATGATAATTAATGCTTCAATACCTTAGGCACTTCATCTGCATCAATGGCCCGTCTTAGTACCCCATCCATGCCTTGACAGTACAACACCCCATCAAGGAGGGTGTAGCGCCTACTATCTCTGTGGATCTTCTTTCTCTCATAGCTAGTACTTTCTGGAGGAAAGGAGAAAGCAGTCAGAAACCTATAAATACCACCATACGATGGATCCCCAACTTCTATGGCTGCTATAAGGGTTACATCAAGGCACTCCTCTAAATCAATCAAAGCATTCTTCAAGTTGGAACATCCCCCTTTTACAATTTTAAAAGAAAATTCATATTTTTGTAGAACTGCCAACCATTTGGCCATCCGGCCCATGGGATTTGGTGATTGAAGAACCTGCTTTGCAAGACCAGTGCTAGTGAGTATAATGAAGGACTTTCCAGCCACATAATGCTTAAATTTCTCAATGCAAAACACCAAAGACAAGGCATGCTTGTCAGCCTTTGAATAGCATCGCTCAGTGTCGAGCAATTCTCGAGAAGCAAATCAAACCGGATACATGAACCTATCCTCCCCTTGCTAGAGAAGAATACCTGCCAAAGTGTGCTCACCAAACCCAGGATTGATATAAAAAGTATTTGACCAATCTAGATTGCGTAGAATGGGTTCTGAAGCCAGAGCATTCTTGATTTGTGCAAACCCATGATCACAATCCTCATCCCAAGAGAAATCAACCCCATCTCATAATAGCATAGTCATGGGTCATGTCAAAGTAGCATATTGATCAATGAAGCGGCGATAGTATCCTGCTAGATTGACAAATGAGCATACCTGACATTTGGTTGTTGGTGGGGAGAGCTTGAGGATAGCTTCTACCTTCTCGGGGTCAAGCTTGACACCCTCGGATGAGACAATATGTCCCAATAACCTCCCTTGAGTGGCTCCAATGGTGCATTTCTCAGGGTTGAGACTGCCGTTTGTATTATTGAACCTTTGGAAGGCCAATCTAACCTTCATGACATGCTCCTTACGTGATGAGAATATACAGAAATCATCTAAAAACACCTCCAAGAAATCCCCAAAATAAGGACCAAACACCATCTGCATAAATCTTTGAAAGGTAGCAGGAGCATTGGTGAGGCCAAATGGCATTACTTTGAATGCAAATGTACCCCAAGGTGTGGCAAATGTGGTTTTAAGCACATCTTCTTCGACAATTCTGATTTGATAAAACCCAGAGTAACCATCACAGAAAGTATACATCTCATGACCACTTACCTTCACAGAATGAGGTCTTGAAAGGGTAGAGGATGATGATCCCTCTTGGTGGCTGCATTGAGTTTCTTATAGTCGATGCAGACCTGCCACTTGTTGTTTTTCTTTGGGGTGACTACCACTGGTGAAACCCATTCAGTATTGTGAACCGGAACAATAAACCTAGCTTCTACAAGCTTTTGCAACTCCGAGCACAAAGCATCGGTCTACAGGTGCCCTAATCTCCGATAGTTCTGAGCCACAGGCTTTGCATCAGGCTTCAGCTCTATCTTGTGCTCTGTGGCAGTCACATGGTGAAGGTGGTGGTAGCTAGTTGCAAAAAGGTCAGGGAAATCTTTGAACATTTCTAGGAATTCATCTTTCTCACTTGGAGTGAGGTCTAGGGAAAGCATAGATTCAAGCTGTTGAGGACTAGCTGTTACCTTTTCTGTAGAAGGCGAGGTTGGAGACACCCCCATCATGTAAACTTCCTCCTCTAAGAATTCCTCCCCCCCGTCTGATTCTTCCATTGATTCAAACACCAAGGATGAGAGAGTATCACTGTCTTGCTCCTCTTCTTCTTCTGGTTCCGTGGCAATGGGTTGCACCAGGATCTTCTCCTTAGAAGCACCAAAAGACATGTGTCCTGTCTTCTAATAGCTGACTGCATCACTCTTTCTCAACCATGGTCTCCAAGTATGGCTGGGTAACTCCTGCCTATATCTTCAATGTCCACTACATAGAAATTGACAGTGGTGGTCAACCCATTGACAATGATGGGCAAATCCCCAATGACTCCCAGGGTGGCGAGTCGTTGACCATCTGCTACCTTAATTTGAGTGGAGGAATGCCTTGTATATTTCAAATTCAATTCCTTCATGATTTGGGGCACCATGATATTACATGCAGCTCCCCCATCAACACACACATTTTTGAAATGGCAATTATCTATGATGACATCGACTGTGTGTGGGTGCCGATCAATTTCTTCAGAGATAGAAGATACCTCTCTTACCTTTCCCTTTTTCTTGTTCCTCCTTGTTGAGAGCCCTTGCTGCAGCTCACGTCTCACCTTAGGGCTTAATGTTATTAGTTGAGGGAGCGTGATGCTCAAAGAACGATGAGCAAGGTCCTGAATGACCGAGTAGTCTTCTTGCCCCAAACCGATGGGAAAATCCAAGGGTGACCACTTACTCCTATGGGATCTTTTAGTCTTCTCTGTTGGTGGGTCTGCCATTTCAGCACCTGAGGGCTCTGAGAAGAACACCTTCTTCCTAGGGCAGCCCGGTCCACGGTTTGGAGAGGGGTCCGAGGTGGTACGACTTCTTTTCCCGAGGTCAAAGATCTCTACATCAGAATCCTCAGTGCCAGACTCACTTAGAAGATTCACCCTTGAAATATTGGGGCATTCTGTGCGATAATGACCCTTCTGGTGGCACTCGTAGCATACAACATTAGCACGGTCTCTTAGAGGGCAGTTGGCTTGATTTCTGATGCCCACCATCTCAAGCCAAAGATCATTCAGGGCCTTGGCTAGGTCATTAACTCCAGGTTTCTATTGCAGGGGGGGGCCTCTTTAGGTGGAGGGGCTGAGGGAGTAGAAAGGAGGGGGGTTCGTGGGCGAGGCTGGTGAAATCTTCGAGGCAAAGGGTGAGAGTATATACCTTGTTGAGGGTAAGCATCTAAGGGAGGACCATACATTTGAGGTGGAGGCAGTGGATACATCCCTGATGAAGGGTGGGGGTATGCCCCTGAGTTAGACCCCCCAGGTTGTTGCAAGAATTGAGGGGGTTGTGGAGGGACAATCGTCTTCTTTGAAGTGGGGTCAGACTGTACTTAATCAAACTTTTGAGCAATATCATGTGCTAGCACCATAGTTTCTGGATTCTCCCATTTAAGCTTGAGGCAGAATTCATCACTTGCTCCTGCTACAAGGTAGCCCAGCACATGCTGAGTCATTCCAGCTCAAAATCTGGCATTGTCCTCTTGTGTGGCAATTAAACAGTCCAGGAGCATGGCCGCTTGATCCACATATCAACGCATTGTCTCACCTTCTGACTGCTTCAAGTTTGCCACCTGCAGGTACACATTCTCTGGCTCCTCTTCTTTGCCAAAATACTGAATCATTGCTGCTGTCAACCTTGGCCAGCTTTGGTGAATGTCTTTGGTCTGCTTCTCATACCACACTTGAGCCAAACCCTCTAGAAATGTGGGAAGAACCAACAGCCATCTGTCTTCAATAAGAAAGTTGAGAGAAACACAACGGTGCTTGAAGGCCACAAGATACTCATTTGGATTTTCTTCCACCCATCCACAAAACATGGAAATGTTAGCCATGCTTGGAAGATGGAAAAGAGAGAGGCAAGACGAGGCTTATCTATGGACAAACAATAGAAAGAGGAAGCTTGAACTGAAAATCGGGTGAAGATACATCCATAAAGCACACATAGGCAGGGTAGGATGTGACTAGTGTATTGTGAAATACTACCTAGGAAGAATCTTCAGCATAGAATAGCACATAGACAATCTTAAAAGGACCAACCCTCATGATATCACATCCATCTTTACAAACGAGGGTTAGAGACGCAACGCTGCATGAGGTTGTTCATCAAGGCAAACAAGAATGCCATGACAAATGTCAATAGTTGGAGAGCTTGCACATCACCTTTAGCTTCTTCCAGTTCTTGTAGTCGCCATGCTATTTCTTCAAGGGGTGTGCGGTCTAGCATCCTTCTTTTGAGCAATGTCCTTGAGGACCTTCCTGATGATCTTCTGAAGTCGATGAACTCGTATCAATTATGCCCAACACTTAGTTTCATGATGACCACAACCTTTGCATTCCTTACAAATGATCACCCTCCTTCATGGCTTGCGGCTTTGTTGGGGTGGTGCTTCCACTCGCGTTATGCATGATTGAAGTACAAGCTTCACGTGCCAAGAAATCAGCAACTAGATTTCGAGCTCGAGGGATATGCTGAATTTGTACCTTTTCAAATTGGTTGCAAAGTTCCAATGCTTGTTGATGTCGTGGAACCAAGCCTTTGCTCCGCACCTTCCACCTTCCACTAACTTGTTCACACACTAGTTGAGAATCTCCTTGCACTTCAAGTTGCTTGACATGATGTTCTTTTGTCTTTTGTAGCCCAAAAATGAGCGCCGAGTACTCAGCTTGATTGCAAGTACTTGCAGGTGCAAACTTGCTGTAACAATACTCCTCACCACCTGGTGAAGTGACCTTCACACCCATGCCAGTAGCCTTGGTCGAAGGTTTGTAAGCTCCCATCACATTGAAGGATCCAAGATGTCATCACACCAAGACTAAAATTCAGACATCCCAAGTTTCTCGGTAGTCCAGGATAGGTAGAAGGAGAGGGTGGGGAGAATTCAACACTTAAGCCAAACGTTCAGCACCAAATAACCTTGCAATCCTTTGTTGATAGTTTATCTTTAGACCAAAAAGAACTACAACTTGAAGCTCGAAATGAGGCACAAAAGATTGATTAGGTACAAATGGATTCCTTGGTCAAAACATTACCAACCATAGCCGAGGCCTAGAAAGCTTTGTAGTGAGATTGAGAATAAACCATTCAGGACGAGCTTATCCACAGGAATTAACAAGCAAATGCGCCAAATCTCCCCCCAAGCTTGGGGAGCATCCCACCCTTCAATGAAGGACACCATTTTAATTACCTCTGAAGCAGCAAGTAGTTCGATCACCACATAATGAGTAGAATTAAAATCAAAGTTCTCCCAGCGTATCAGTAGTTCTTCACCATGAATCATCCATGGTGTATCATTCCACCTGTCATCTCGTTGAATAATGCACTAGACAATCAGCCATTGAAGGTTGAATGAAGATCAAGGAAGAGATCTCGTGCATTGGTAGCCATAAGGTGCGGAGGACCAGGCACCAAATCCTTAAACGCATCGAGAAGTGACATAAATATCCACCCTCCTCGTGTGGCGTGTGTCCATGAAGTGGACTTGGAAAAGTTTTGAATCGACGTTCTAGCAAGAGATGTGAATAGAGCACATGAAATGAAGTACTTTTGCTTTTTACAGCAAGAGTAAACTCCCACAGTTAGAGAGTTACAGTTTCCAAGATTTCAATATATAAACAAAAATCATTACATTTTCATCACTTCCAACTTCTTAGCCCAATGATAACTCTCCCTTTTGTGAAGGGGAAGGTCTTGGGTTCAAATCCTACTCTTTAATAAAAAGAGAGGAGAGGAGAGGAGAAGGAGAAGAGAAAGAGAAGGAAAAGAAGAAGAAGAGAAGAGAGAGGGGTGTGCGGGATCTACTATTACACTTTTGTAGAAACTCAGAAGAACTATCCGCGACTAGAAGATGTAGCAGCCTAGAAAACTGTCGTGCGGGTGAACACAGTAGACGCGCAAAAGCGAGAAAACTATCCGTGACTAAAAGATGCAGCAGCCCAAAAAACTGTCGCACGGGTGAACACAGTAGACGCGCGAAGCGAGAAAACTGTCCGTGACCAGAAGACGCAGCAGCCTAGAAAACTATCACACGGGTGAACACAGTAGACGTGCGAATTGAATGCATGCGCAATAGCTTAGAATGAGCACAGATGGTATAGTTTTGCAGATGCAACCATTACGAGCAGAAGATTTGCCACTAGCCGTGGAGATTTTGATCCCAGCAGCCACACCATTTCTATGAACCAGAAAAGAAATCAAGACCAGAGGCTAGAGGCTAAGCATGGCGATGCTAGAGGGCCATAGAGGAAAGGAGATCGTGAGGGCAAAATGTTATCATGGGGGGGGAAAAGGAATTAGAAGGGGAGGGAATGAAGAGGGAGACTATGACACAAGGGGAAAGGGAGAGGGGAAAGAGAAGCATGTACATGATAGGAGGAGGAATGTAAAGATGGAGACATCAAGGGAAGAGGACCATACTTTATTTGAAAGAAAGGATGAAAGGGAAATATCAAAGTACTAGCTAGGTGGCTTTACAAGAATGAGCGTGTCTCATCAAGGAATAGCCCCCTCCTTTTATAGCCAAAAGAGGGGGTCTCTCTTAATTAATGCATCCTCCCACATGCATGGTGTGTGTGGAAAAGTCTCCCATGTGGACTAGGTAGTTACGCACTCTCAATTGTGTGCGACAACCCTTTGTCTCAATTTTCCTCATAAATCAAGCCCCATATCTCAAGTCTATGATACTCCCTTGGTCTCTTCCCAATTTTATAATATGTTCAAACCTCTAGGAGGACAAGTGGAGGGTTGTCACAAGGAATCTTGCCACCTCATCCTACTTTCCCCATTATTTAACTTGCTCTCTTGGACCTTCTATACCTCCCCCACATGGGCCTATTCTATATGGAGGGAATAACCCAATATACTATCCATCTCCACCTATTTTATATTACTTCTTCCATAGACTTTGAGCCATATCTCACTAAATGCAGCCTAGGTAGAGGGGTGGCACATGGAGGAGCCATGCCACCTTACATTTTATAATATTACTACCATGGATTATGTACAACACACCTTATGGGTCCTCTTACGTGGAAGGGTGGCACATGGTCATGCCCTGCCACCTCAACCCTGGGCCCTATGCACACCATATTTTATTATACTATTGCCACACATACAAACACACACACATATTAATGCCTTTTTCCTTAGACAATTTTATCCATAACAGTAGTCAGATGAGAGTGAACGAGGATGGCACCCAAGCGACAAGTGATGATAGAAAGGACATTCTAAACAAGCAAATGTTTGGATCGCTCATTTTTGTGATCATGATAGAAAAAGACATTCAAACAAGCAAATGTTTGGATCGCCCATTTGTACTAAACTCATTGTAAAGGAAAATTTAAATTATTGAAAAGGCCACAGGGGATCCTTTGTACAAAGACTTATCGAGAGCAATATTTGTTGTAAAACTTATGATATGATAATGTAAAATTGCAAGCCTAGCTATTTCTATTTTTTGGAGTACAAAAGAGGCTTCCATCATGTCTCATGTCTATATAAACCTTTTAATTTCTTGAATATTTAAGAGTGTTATAGTTTTCTGCATTGAAAGTAAAAAGAGTCTTGCAGGTCTCTTATGTATACATTTTTAAAATGTTGTGAATCGTCAATAGCATGGTTTTTCATGGATTTAAACTAATAATTCCGACTTTTTAATTTAAGAATACGATTCTTATAAACAAGAAATACAAATTTAGGAATTAATATGTGAAAATGACAGTGCCAGAAAGAGGGTGTGATTTTTTGGTGAGCTTTTTGTCATGAGCTTTTTTTCAATTTTCATGAATATTGTGAGCTTTTCATTCACCTGAGAGAGAGACAGGGGAGTTGGAACATATATTCGTTATCATAGTTAGAGGGGGAACTTATAAGGTATGCAAAGAGGAGTGCAAGGAGGAGAGAGAGGATGAGGAATGTGAAACTTATGTTCATCTACTAAATGTAAAGGGGAAGGGAGAGCATATGGGAAATTTGTTCATTTTCAAAGTGTATAATTTGATAGATTTGACCTCATATTTGGATTCCTCGTCGAATTCCGGTCATTTTGAGTACCAACATGACCATATTCCGATAAAAATTGAAAAAATGGTGTTTTTGTTATGAATTCATTTTGGCCTGTTTTGGGCCTATTTTGAGTCTGCGCTAGCACAGACTCAAAATAGGCCCAAAATAGGCCAAAATGACAAAAACACCATTTTTCCAATTTTTATCGGAATATGGTCATGTTGGTACTCAAACTAGCGCAGACTCAAAATAGGCCCAAAACAGGCCAAAATGAATTCATAACAAAAACACCATTTTTCCAATTTTTATCGGAATATGGTCATGTTGGTACTCAAAATGACCGGAATTCAACGAGGAATCCAAATATGAGGTCAAAAGTTTCAAATTATACACTTTTAAAATGAACATATCTCCCATAGTTACTCCCTTCTACTTTGAATATGGACATATCTTCCATAATTTTTTGCCTCCTACTGCCACTCATATCCGCCCCCCCCTTGTGCATAGTATACACTCTTCCACCCCTTCCACATGCTATGAAAATGAACATATCCTATATCCTCTCCCCCTCTTTCTAACCTCCCCAGCTTTCTTATAACAAAAACATGTATGGATTTCTAAAAAAAGCTCGCAAAAACAAAGGAAATGGTAAAAAAGCTCACATTAAAAAGCTCGCCAAAAGATTTTTCCCCCAGAGAAGTAAATTTTTGATTCTTGAATGACATTTTCATAAAGTAAACTTTTCATTTGGGAAGGATTCTAAGGAATAGTCCAAAAGTAGACATATGAGTCCAAAATTAATGAAATAAGTGTTTTGATGAGAAAGTCATGATGTTAGATGAAGTGTTGAGTAGTAAGGATGAAGTTGAGGCCAAGAAGTTGATGGATGTGATGCATGTTGAAAAGGTCTTGATGGTATCTCTTTATGATTTCACAAGGTATGATCCCATGATTGATTTGGAAAGGAGCTCTAAACTATTCTTGCAAGAGTCAATGTGGGATGGTGTTTTCTATCAAATGATAGATTTCCCTCCATATGGGGGGGAGTATGTTTTGGAGGTCCTTCCATCCCAAACTGGGGGGAGTAACCCGCTCCTGTGTGCATTGATGCAGCATCCAGGTTTTGTGGCCCTTTTGAGTAGTAACCGGTTTGTATTTGATCCAGTGCGTGAGGAGATGGCAGTGACACCATAGATTGTTTTTGATCGAGGAAAGTATAACGGGCATGAGGAGATGGCAGTGACACCACAAATTGTTTTGATCGAGGAAAGTATAACGACAAATGAACATAGACTCTTGGATCTATTGAGGTCCAAGATCATTTCCAAAAACCACATGAGAGGAAGGTGTTCAACAAAAGGGATCTCAAGCTTTTCCTTGTTGCATTTTTTTCCCAAGCATGAAATGTTGTGCATTCCCTGCCTGGGGGAGGGGAACTATTATGGATAAATTTGACTAATGAAAAAGGCATAAATATGTGTGTGTGTGCTTGTATGTGTGGCAATATAAATTTGACCAATGCATCTATTAGCAGGCCTACACTAGCTCAAAATAGCATAGACGTGGTGTTAGACGTGCTCCTATTCCTAGATTCTGATAAAAAATACGGCCCAGAGTTGAGGTGGCAGGGCATGACCATGTGTCACCCTTCCACATAAGAGGACCCATAAGGTGTGTTGTACATAATCCATGGTAGTAATATTATAAAATGTTAAGGTGGGGCCTCCTCCATGTGCCACCCCTCCACCTAGGCAGTCCCATGCCTGCATTTAGTGAGATATGGCCTAAAGTCCATGGGAGAAGTAATATAAAATAGGTGGAGATGGATATTATATTGGGTTATTCCCTCCATATAGGATAGGCCCATGTGGGGGAGGTATAGAAGGTCCAAGAGTGCAAGTTAAATAATGGGTAAAGTAGGATGAGGTGGCAAGATTCCTTGTGCCAACCCACCACTTGTCCTCCTAGATGTTTGAACGTATTATAAAATTGGGAAGAAACCAAGGGAGTATCATAGACTTAGGATCTGGGAGTTGATATATGTGGAAAAATGTGGCCAAGCGTTATCGCACACAATTGAGAGTGCATAACCACCTAGCCCACATGGGAGACTCTTCCACACACACCATGCATGTGGGAGGATGCATTTATTCGGAGAGACCCTCTCTCTTGGCTATAAAAGGAGGGGGCTATTCCTTGATGAGACACGCTCATTCTTGTAAAGCCATCTAGCTAGTACTTTGATATTTCCCTCTCATCCTTTCTTTCAAATAAAGCATGACTCTCTTCCCTTGATGTCTCCATCTCTACATTCCTCCTCCACCCATGTACATACTCCTCTTTCCCCTCTCCCTCTCCCCTTATGCCATAGTCTCCCTCTTCTTTCCCTCCTCTTTCCCTCCCCTCTTAATCCCTTTTCCCCACCCATGTTAACGCTCCTCCCCTCACATTCCCTATTCCTCTATGGCCCTCGAGCGTTGCCATACCTATCCTCTAGCCTCTTGTCTTGATTTCTTTTCCGACTAATAACACATAATAACTTCATCTACCATGAACTCGATATTTTTTTTTCCTCCTCCTAGTTCTTATACAGCATCTTCAGTGCCTGGGGCAGTACACTTGCTACTTTTTTGTTTGGTTCTCCTAAGAAGAGAGATGGAATCTTAGTGTCGAGTCGTATGAGCTCATTTCCACATATTGTACACATCCACCTAGTCACAGAATTGCATGTTGCATCCAGGGCATGACCACGTTTTCCATCAGGCATGCTTCTTCCTTTCATCAAACCATTACAAAACATTAAAACTGTAGTCTACTTTATAAATCTTATACATTGTATGATATAATACTATTGATTCATTGCAACCAAGTCTTCATACATCATAGGAACTGACTACGTGCACATTACAAAATATTGAGGATAAGATAGTCCACGATCATAAATGCAAACCTCATATAACCTCAATTTCCAAAAAAATGGGGTTCATGTAAGACAGATAGACCTTGAGACATAGAAACCATCCAATCATCTTGCCCTCTTAACATAATTGTATGATTATAGACATGGTAATTTGCCTATTGAAATAGATGTGGGATAAATAATTAAGTATTTTGGATTTCTTACAATAAAATATAACAAATTTACGTTGCACATCACTAGTAATGTAGTATCATACTAACTCTAGTGCACTAGATAGCGATAATTGCACTACCATCTAATTTTTTTATTATTAGACCTATATTGTTCCAAACTAAAGAACATAAATAAAACCTACATGTATTTATACTTAATAACATTACCCTCTCCATTCGTTTCTAATTTACACTCTTTTCTTCTTATAAAAATGTAAAAAACAATAACGTTACACTCCTATTTTGATACAATGAAATGACTCTCCTTTTTTTAATATCTTAACAATTACCTATATGTACTTATCTCAATATGATTAAATGTATAAAGGTTAATGATATTTTCACAAGTACTTACACGACCTTGTATGCCCTTTCTTCATATATAAAGTGTTGTATTTAAATGAATGCTTCTACCAATTCGAAAAGAATTTGCGCATATTATTTTTTGAGTTGATCAAGGCCAGCATGCACAGGCTAGACAACTAGATAGATGACAAATGAGATGACCATGGCTAGAATAGTGAGCCTCATAGTCGACTTAGGTTAGTTACATTTATGTATTATATTCCATAAGTATAGGTATTATATTCATTCAATTAGTATCTTATTAATGCCATTTACAAAAAAATTACTAGGCTACAAATCACCTGATCAAAATTGGCATAGCAAGTGTACTCACAACTAGCTCGAGTCAAATATATGTAATATCTTAGCATCTTGCTAGGTACCTCTATATATTATTATAATCAATTTAATAATTACAATTTACATATAAATAGTCTACTATCAACCTTCAAAACAACAAACTATTACAATAATGAGCAATGACCACTATAGTACTAAAAACATAATGACAATTACTTGCATCTATGTGTCAGTTGATCAAAGCTGGTGAAAGTAAGCTACACAACCAATACAAGATACATTTAACAACCAATAAGCTAGTGAAAGTAAGCTACACAACCAATACAAGATACCTTTAATAGAGATCTAATAAAACTCACATTATTTGAATCATTCTAGAATCTTGTAAGCTCATAGACTCTCAAAAAGGCATAAAATACATCAGGGCCTATAGATTATATATGTATACCACTCCACTTACCGCATGATATATAGGTATATCATGTGTTAACATAAACATACCATGTGGTATGTTTGCACCACCATGTGGTATCACAATGCACTATGTGGTATCAAGATGATACCATGCGGTAACTAGATAGTGCCGGTTGTGCCCTTGTGCCCCACATGGATGATTTAAATTGGCAATGTTTCTCTTACAAACCATTTTAAACATTTTTAAAGTGCCAATTTAAATTTGGTGATTTAAAATGCCTGCAAATCCTTGATTTTGATTACATTAAAAACAATTCAGATAGCTAAACACATATCCTTTTGATCTTTGTTTCGATTTTCCAAGGCAAGGTGTAAGTCTTCTCTCAAGACAGTTCATTACCTATTATTTTATGTGATATATTGCTAGTTAACAACTACAAGGTATAGGCCATTTTCTGATTGAAATACTGGCCTTTTTTACACTTAAAAAATTTCTTTTTAAAGTGCAAAAAGGGACTCAGTGTTGATGTTGTTATTAGTATCAAAAAAAGAGCATCGGTATATAAGTATCAATACATACTGACACTGGTAAAGGTCGATATACACCGACACTGGTAAAGGGTTAGTATATACTGACCTTTAACTAAACACAAAAGAAATTTAGTGGGGCAAAACAAGGCTTGCTATGGCCCCATTTTTCCCCAGGAATGTTTATCTTTTTGCATTACAAAAGAATGTTTATAAGCAAAGAGGCGACGTAAAACTCTCAAACCTTGTTTGTTACAAAATCGCCCTTGTGATGAAAGGGGTGATACAAAATCACTCAAACGAGCCAATAGACAAAAGCATATATGTGCCGAAGTATATACAACCACGTTTGTTACAAAATTTCCCTTTCGAAAAGGGTGATACAAAATTGCTCAAATGAACCGACAAACAAAATCATATACACGCCGAAGTGTATACAAACTACTACTACTTCTGCTCATCCAACTCATCGAAGTCATCATCGTCATTGTCCTTTCCCTCATGACCTTTGCCTGATGATCCTTGGCCCTCATCCATGTCTAATCCAAATCCCCTGAGAACTGCATCCTTGTCATCACCGCTCGCCTCTGCCGCCCGCTGATGGGATGTTCGAGCTTGCACCCTAAGAGTGAAACCATTTTAATTTGAAATTAGATTGGAACGTAAAGAATAAAAAATTTAAAAAGTGAGATTACAACTTGGAGTAGACTTATAGCAAGTGAGCAGCCATCCTAGCCCAATTGACTTCCACTCCCTATGCCTCCATCTCAATAAACCACTTCTTCGCTCCTATCTAGAATGTGCAGTTCATCTCTTCGTTTATGCCATGGTGACCAAGCATAGATTTTTTTGGACCCAAATTACAAGAGTTAGATAAAGTGCATGCAATATGTAATAAAACAAATAGAACAATAAATTTAATGAGAAGTAGACTTAGCCTTCCGTCCACCACTGCTAAGATTATGTAGAATGTTTTCTTTGCTAAAACAAAAACCTCTAATGTATGACAGTCCACTTTTCTAAAAGTGAACTCTATGGCAATCATATTGAAACTCATAGCATGAACAAACAAACTCGTTATTGAGTATGTAAATTAACCACTGTAAAAGTATAGAAATTGCAATAAATATCAATTAGGCTTGTGCACTGATACTTTCACTTTCACTAGATTATTTGCATCGAGAAACCTCTAGCTACTAAAGCATTGTGCAAATGACCTAGAAGACATATCTTAGTTAGTCAATTCTCCCTTCACTTATCAAGTAACCTGCCATTGGCATATACATAGACTAGTTTCTCTACTCGATCATTTTGTAAATGATTCCTGGTGATTGAGTGTACAAACTTGTAGTTATTCCAATTGCATTCACTAGAGGAGTTGCTTTCTAGTTGTGAGAGAACTTTCAAGGCTAATGTTTGCCTATGAGTTGTTGATGCCCCAACAAATTTCCACTATCTCCATGCAGTCATGTTCTTTCCCAATTGTTGTATGTTAACATTTGCAAATAGTCCTTCCTTGTTCTAAAGAATGATAACTCCCTAATGGTTGCTCATTATTGTTCTGAAAGCAAGCAACCAAGAACTCATGCCAAGATTTCATAAACTCTACATTAGTTTGAGGGCAATATTCGCAATAGTGAGGATCTAATAGATGGCCAACATAGTGCAACAATTTGTGAGCTTGAGTCCAACATTTCTAGAAAAACTTCATTAGTAGTTCACGTTTGGCCAATGTGTAATGGATTTCATTTGGTAGTTCCTCTCTTGAGCACCATTTATAGGAAATTTTCATTAATAGTTCACAATTGGCCAATGTGTAATGGCTTTCATTTGGTAGTGCCCCTTCATTTA
This sequence comes from Dipteris shenzhenensis, assembly GCF_047967505.1. Lineage (NCBI taxonomy): Eukaryota > Viridiplantae > Streptophyta > Polypodiopsida > Gleicheniales > Dipteridaceae > Dipteris > Dipteris shenzhenensis. The sequence continues at coordinate 41,529,188 of NC_141598.1, read as the reverse complement.
GTATGACACTTTTAGTAGTCCATTATGCCATGTAGGCATTTCCCATACTTGGTCCTTTGACATCTAGTTTATAAATGGCATGCCACACGGCCTTCATCAGCTCCACTTTATCTAAAATATTGCTCCACAGTCCAGGGAAAATAGATAGACTTTTGAGCTTACTATACTCCACGCAAAAATTGGCCATGTGACTTTCACCTATCCACAATGGTACCTGTGCACTGTAGACTATTTTGATACTAATATCTTGCAACTTCAAAAGTGCTCTAATGTAATATAGATCATATCAAAGCCTATCTTGCTATGCTTTAAAAGTTAGTTTTATCATATTCGATGGATCTTAGTGGTTTTTGAATATGCCCAATAAGATTTTATGATTAAGACAATACAGTACCATTTTTTTGATCTGATCACGCTTGAAGAACTATGTCTCAGAATTCTTGCACCAATTCTAGAGTACTAGGTTGAGAGAGCATGGTGAGGCCTAAATCATTGGATATATTCTATTTATTATCTTTCCAGGTTCAATACAGATTTTCCATTGTCTCTAATGACTTGAATCACATTATGTGGCCCACCTCTTCAATTACCATTTGCAATTATTTACCAACATACTCTCCTATTTTTACTGGCCACTTGTACTAACTAAATGATGGAATGCCTCACCTTTGAAGGTGACAACCATCACATTAACTATTGGTCTCTTTGTCACATTATTCCTTCCATCTCTCACAATGGTGCAAGGAGTCTTATCCCTGTCATCATACATGACTTGGTGCATCTCTTCTCTCATCTTTTCATTGTACTTATTAAACACGGTGTTTCCCACAGTATGGTAAGATGGTATAGTAAACCAGTACCTACACTCATGACAAAGGCCGTTGACTTTTCCGAGTGGAAACTCTAAACCATGTTCATAGGATAATAAGTCTTTGAATGAGGGTGACCTCTCTCTTTTATATAGTGTTAGAAAAAGTCAAGCGCATTCATACAACCTAATGTTTGTGTGTTTGAAGCACCAAGAGTGTCCAAGAGAATCTTTTGTGAGGAAGTTCCTAAGGAGCAGATGAAGCTAAAGTAGTAAATGCATCACTTAGGGATATCCACACATAATAACATCATCTACCATGGGATGGATTTTTTTATTTCCTCCTCCCAATTCTTGTATAACATCTTCAGTGCCTGGGGTAGTACACTTGCTACTCTTTTGTTTGGTTCTCCTAAGAAGTGAGGTGAAATCTTAGTGTCGAATCCTATGAGCTCATTTCCAAATATTGTACACATCCATGCAGTCATAGAATTTCATGTTGGATCTAGGGCACGACCACGTTTTCCACCAAGCATGCTTCTTACTTTCATCAAACCATTACAAAACATTAAAACTATAGTCTACTTTATAAATCTTGTACATTGTATGATATAATACTATCGATTCATTGCAACCAAGTCTTCATACATCATAGGAACTGACTACTTGCACATTACAAAATATTGAGGATAAGATAGTCCATGATCATGGATGCAAACCTCATATAGCCTCAATTTCAAAACACTGGGTTCATGTAAGATAGATAGACCTTGAGACACAGAAACCATCCAATCATCTTGCCCTCTTGACATAATTGTATGAATATAGACATGGTAATTTGCCTATTGAAATAGGTGTGGGATAAATAATTATGTATTTTGGATTTCTTACAATAAAATATAACAAATTTAAGCTGCACATCACTAGTAATGTAGTATCATACTCACTCTAGTGCCCTAGATAGCGACAATTGTAGTACCATCTAATTTTATTTATTAGTTGACCTATATTGTTCCAAACTAAAGAACATAAATAAAACCTACATGTATCTATACTTGATTACACTACCCTCTCCTTTCATTTCTAATTTACACTCTTTTGTTCTTATAAAAATTTAAAAAACAATAATGTCACACTCCTATTTTGATACAATGAAATGACTCTCCTTTTTTAATTATTTTAACAATTACCTATATGTACTTATCTCAATATGATTAAATGTATAAAGGTTAATGATATTTTCACAAGTACTTACATGACATTGTATGCCCTTTCTTCATATATAAAGTGTTGTATCCTAATGAACGCTTCTACCAATTCGAAAAGAATTTATAAATATTATTTTCTGAGTTGATCAAGGCCAGCATACATAGGCCAGACAACTAGATAGATGACAAATGAGATGATCATGGCTAGAATAGTGAGCCTCATAGTTGACTTAAGTCAGTTACATTTATGTATTATATTTCATAAGTATAGGTATTATATTCATTCAATTAGTATCTTATTAATGCCATTTACAAAAAAATTACTAGGCGACAAATGACCTCATCAAAATTGGCATAGCGTCACAACTAGCTCGAGTCAAATATATGTAATATCTTAGCATCTTCCTACCTCTATATATTATTATAATCAATTTAATAATTACAATTGACATATAAATAGTCTACTATCAACCTTCAAAACAATAAACTATAACAATAATGAGCAATTACCACTACGGGAGACCTGCTTGGTGTGCAGGAATTGGGATTGAGCTCGAGGGGGAGTGTTGAGATATCGAGCTCCACTCGCGATATGCCAGGGTGACCGTTGTGCATTTATGTCACCAACTTGTTAGCTACAGATGCGGTTGGTACACCGCCCATGAATAATAGCTGGATGACAACTATCCTTATCTACACTAGTTCGTGGCTCAGTTAGTATGCCACCTTAGTTAGTTGAGTTTGGTTTGAGACCCACATATAGGGTTCTTCTATTTCTTTGCTTCAGTTCTTTTTGGCTTTCACAACTAAGAAGAGGAAAACTGTTTTCAGCCTCCACCTTTGTGTGTATTCCCCCATTGTGATTGTGAGAAAGCCTCAAGTGAGACTCCTTCCCTCTCTCCCACTATCTTCACAAACAGGACCAAATGGGAACCGAAGAGCCGGAAGTGTATTTTCTTAGGCTACAGTGAAGAGGCGAAGGGTTACCATCTCTATAACCCTATTACCAAGAAGGTAATAGTAAGTCGCGATGTGGTCTTCTCAGAACAGCTGCATCAATTAGAGGAGGATGCTTCCTTCCCAGATAACCAGGACTAGGATATCCATCCAGTACCGCCAGCAACAGCAGACCGAACTCCCCCAATGGTGCTTGGGAGGATTCAAGATAAAGAAGATGAAGAAGAGCTTGTAGAACCACAACGACAATGGCCATTCCTGAAGTGGGTAAAGTAGCTTTTGGATGGCAGAGAACCTCCAACCAGCTGTTGAGGAGGAACCATCCGAACACCCCCGGTCCAAGAGATTAGAGGAGCAAAGAAGGGCACAAGAACACTTGGTCAACTATGCTTTGATGACAGAGGTGATCTATGCTGATGAACCCAAGTGTCTTGAAGAGGCACAGGGTGATGATAGGTGGATGGAGGCTATGCAGTCGGAGTATGGCTCCATAATGAAGAACAACACTTGGGACCTTGTGGATCGTCCACCAAAACGCAAGGTAATTAGCACCAAGTGGGTGTACAAGACCAAGTACAAATCCAATGGCACGTTGAATAAGTACAAGGCTCGGCTTATGGCAAAAGGATTCACACAGGTACATGGTTTTGATTATCAGGATACTTTTGCTCCCACAGCTCAACTAACCACAATTCACAGTGTTTTGGCTTTAGCTACCCAGGGAAGTTGGCCCGTGTTTCAGATGGATGTAAAATCTGCCTTTCTGAATGGAGATCTCAAGGAGGAGGTATACATGGAACAACCACCAGGTTTTGAGATCCCCAGTTCAGAAGGTAAAGTTTGTAAACTAAAGAACAAACTTTACGGGCTGAAACAGGCCCCACGAGCATGGTACCAGTGAATTGATGCCTACTTTCTTCAAAATGGGTTCAGGAGGAGCCCATCTGATGCAAATTTGTATATCTTTAGAGAAGGAGGCAAGTGTATCATCGTGGTCCTTTATGTGGACGACCTTGTCATAATAGGGAACCATGAAGAGAAGATCTTGCAGACAAAACATTTGCTAGGAAGAGAGTTTGAAATGACAAACCTTGGACTGATGCATTTTTGTTTGGGGATTAAATTTTGGCAAGAGCCGAAACAGATCTTCATTTCACAGCTGAAGTATGCTGCTGAAGTATGCTGGAGAGATACTGCAGGCATTTGGCATCGTTGAGTGCAAGACAGTTGGTACCCCTATGGAGGTTGATGTGAAGCTCTCAAATGAGGATTCATCACCACTGGTGGACGAAGCAAAGTACAGAAGGCTTGTGGGCAGTTTGATTTACTTGTGCAACACACGGTCGGACATTAGCTTTGCGACTGGTGTACTAAGCAAGTTTTCCAATAAGCCCCAGGAGAACCATTGGACGGTAGGGATGCGGGTGCTGAAATACATCAAAGGCACACTTGATTATGGCATCACCTATACCAAGGGCAACATCTTGACCGGATTCTGTGACTTGGATTGGGCAGGAGACGTGGACAGTAGGAGATCAATGACAGGTTACTGTTTCTCACTTGGATCTGGAGCTGTGTCATGGGTCAGCAAGAAGCAACCCACAGTTGCTCTTTCTTCTACCGAGACTGAGTACAAATCAGATGCTTTGCTTCTTGCAACGCAGTGTGGTTGAGGAGGATTTTAGGGGACATGGGTGCAGTGCAGAACAAGCCTATGCAGTTATCATGTGACAAACAGAGTTGCATGGTGATTGCAAAGAACCCAGTGTTCCACGCTCGCACAAAACACATTGAGATTCAATATCACTTTGTACGCGACCTCATCATGGATGGAGAGGTTGACTTGTTATACTATCCAACTACAGAGAATGCTACGGACATCTTGACGAAGGCTCATGGAAGAGACTTGCTAGAGAGGCATCTTCATCGACTTGGCATTGGACCGAAAAAGTAAGTTCCACTCGCATTCACTTGCGAGTGGACATTGAGGGGGGGTGTTATATATCAATGCTCCACTCTCGTGTAACTATGTGGGAGCTAGCTAACTCTACTTGTAAGCCCCCTATATGAGGAGAAGGCATTTGAGTAGCTCAATTATCCGGTAGGTCTTGGTTTGGACACCAGATGGGGGCCATGTGTGGCGTGATGGCTGGACGGAGTTGGCACACTACCAACTAGGCTACATGCAAGTGCGGGAAGGCATCCCATGACTGACCGCACTCAGGGTAGACAGAGCATTTCCCGGGGCAGCCCACTCTCGGGTTGCGGGGCCTGTTTGGAGTCCCAGATGATCCCAGATGGCTGTGGTCTGAACGGAGACCGTAGGCTAGTTGCTCTATTTTACACCATGGTTCTATCGTGTGGTTGGTGGCCTATTTCGGGACCGACCCCCAGTCGACCGTTTTAGGCGAACTGGGTCGATCACCCAATTAGGTCCAACTGACTACGACTAGTGGCTATATAAGAGCAAGCCCATGAAGCCCATTTCATCACTGGCTACAGCAACCCTAATTCCTTAGCATCCAGCCTCCGTCCTCTACTATTTCTAGCTCACTATCAAAGCTTATTTCATAGGAGCGCATGGTTGGGAGGCAGTGCCATCTATTGTATCAGTTCTACAGTAATGAAATTTTTGATTCTCCATACTATCTGGTTTTCTCTCTTGCATATGAGATCTTGTTATCTGTTGAGCATAGGCGTATTGTTTTCTTGTAGGTGGCAGGCGCATTGGTCAACCCAAATATCATTACTCTAGCCACATACACACCCCACTCAGTTGTGAAGACTGTTTTATGTTGATCTTGCAGGGTGATGGATACTTGGTTGTATCCAGAGCATTCTTCTAAGAAGCTATAGGCTTCCTTTTTGGCTACCCTTTCCAAGACATGTTTTGTGAATGTCAAGGCGTAGTGGTCACGTTTGGTGGTGACGTTAACTTTTTTCAAGTCCACACATACTCTAATTTTTCCATTCTGCTTCAGGACTATCACGATGGGTGACACCCAGCCCGTATGATTGATCTCATAGATGAATCCCACATCTATGAGTTTCTGGATTTCCTCCCTCACTATGAGCGTGTACTTGGTATTCATAGAGTAGGGGCGTCGATGTACCACTGTGGCATCTTTTAGCATGAGAATCATGTGTTGCACTACTTCAGTGGGCACCCTTTTCATATCGGTGTATTTCCAGGCAATGCAGTTCTTGTATTCTTGTAGGAGAGCTATCAAAGAATTATCCTTGTTGGGGGTGAGATCACACAAGGTGTACTTCTGCAAAATGTCCCGCAAAGAGACCAAAATCAGCCAATGCTCAGCTCCAAGACCTAAAATGCAGATGCAGCAAATTATGTCCAACAGGACCCAAATGCACGGGAAAACACGAGCTAACAAAGCTCAACTGCAACCGAAAGAAGTTGCATAGTGCATAGGCACATATCCCACACAATGTGTGTTGTACATAATCCATGGTAGTAATAATATAAAATCATAAGGTGGCATGCGTCCTCCATGCACCACCCCTCCACCTAGGTGGTCCCACGCCTGCATTTAGTGAGATATGGCCCAAGGACCGTGGGAGAAGTAATATAAAATAGGTGGAGATGGATATTATATTGGATTATTCCCTCCATGTAGGATAGGCCCATGTGGGGGGGGGGTGGGTGTAGAAAGTCCAAGAATGCAAGTTAAATAATGGGAAAGTAGGATGAGGTGGCAAGATTCCTTGTGCCAACCCTCCACTTGTCCTCCTAGATGTTTGAATGTATTATAAAATTAAAAAATTGATCATGCACGAGAAGGAGTTATTGCATCATAAATATCAATTTGGAAGACCTCCTGGCCTCAAATCCTGTCGATGGGTGAGACAGGATCTATAGACAAGCATGCCCCCCCTCTGTGAGCCATGTCACTATTCCCCAAGTGAAGTCCCATTGCATCCGTTGAGTGCTGGCCACAATCCTAAAGGCCGCTGACTGTATCCTTTGTGTGGTTGTACATCCCTAGAGACAATGTGGGAACTTTTGTGTACCTTTGCATCCCCAAAGACAATGTGGGATCATCTCTAGCACTCCCTCTATACAATGGTGACACCTGCTATCCATGCACAGGCAAGCCCTTAGAGGATAGTGTACATGAGACTATGTCTAGCGTCACTACCTTGAACATCGAGGTCACGTGGTGTAGTCATGTGATGGGAGGCCAGCAGGTCCCTCCAATGACTACCTTAGTCGCCATCTGGTAGGACATCATTTTCGCCTTGCATTCCATCTGGTAGCATGGTATTCCCAAGTTCATGTGTGATGGTCGAAAGGCGAGAGCCTTTCAGTAAGGCTTGGACTACAGGCATCTTTTACGCACTTTTTGTGAGAACTATTTGCTAGATGTATAGGCCACCAACCTGGCTATTAGCCCCAATTTCCAAAAGACCCTAGGCAATGAGTTGGGCACCCTGAAAATAGGGTTGGTTCCCTACTAGTTTCTTTTCTTATACGTACCAGCATTAGCTCTTGTTGGGAGGGTGTTTTTCAAGCATTAATAGAAGGTTCTTTTCTCTGGGAAAAGAAAACAACTTGCAAAAATCCTTGTCCATACCTACTTGCTACAAAGTGTAAGTGAAGATAGTTAATCAAGAAGTCTTAGTTTACAAATAAGAAAAACGTATATCT
>NC_141598.1:41289693-41338949 GCF_047967505.1 Dipteris shenzhenensis | reverse complement strand
TGTATATTTAAAATTATTAATAAATTAAGAGTTCTTAAAAGGGGATTGAATTTCTTTTAAAAATAAATATTTATGGTAGGATTTCTGCAATATCGAGTAGGTACTAATTATGTTTCCTAGTTTTTGCATTATTAGTTCAAAATAATAGTGTGAGTAAATATAATTTTTATTGAGAAAGGATATTATTAAAAAGTAAACTTTTGATTTGGGAGGGGTAATCAAAACTCGCCCAAGATGGCCCACCTCCTCTTGAATGCCATTTGGAGATGATGTGGGGGAAGTGCACATGGGAAGAGGGTTAAGCATGGGTTAGGGGGGGGGAAGGGGGGTGGATGGTTTGGTTGGTCCCTACTGTAAGGGGAACAACCAACAAGGGCTCTTTCCAAGCCTTCCCACCCTCCACCTCAACATACCATTGTCCCACACCTTGGAGCACTCTCATTAGTATACCTCAAATCCCTCCCTAATATCCTTGAAATTAGAAAACACTAATTGAAGGCCCTTTTAAGACCCCATTTCTCCCCTACTGATTATAGAGAGATATTGTGAAATTTATTATGTGGAAATGATAGTGCCAGAAAGTAAACTTTTGATTCTTGAATGACATTTTCATAAAGTAAACTTTCCATTTGGGAAGGATTTTTAAGATTAGTTCAAATGTAGACATATGAGTCCAAAATTAATGAAATAAGTGTTTTATATATATGTGTGTGTGTGTGTGTGTGTGTGTGTGTGTGTGTGTGTGTGTGTGTGTGTGTGTGTGTGTGTGTGTGTGTGTGTGTGTGTGTGTGTGTGTGTGTGTGTGTGTGTGTATAAAATCTTTGGGTTCTATGTAAGGGCGTGGACTACCCCCCTTTTTCATTTTTTGATGAACTCATGCAAAGTTCGTAGGATTGCTAGGATGTTTGCGATCATAAACCATGCCAAAATGGCCATTATTTCTTGAAAGATGGAGGATGCATGGAGGAAATGGAAATAAGTGGAAAAGAGAACAAAACTAGACTATTTTTTCCTCAGAAAGCAAAATGCAAGAAATAATATATTACTTATGGCGTATGGTTCTTTTTTGATATGCATTTAGATTCTGACTATAGTTTTAAGTCTCTTGGTATAAGCAATAACAAGTTGGGGAACACATACATTACCTGTCTTCCCACACGATGCCACAAATGGGTTTTTTTGGATGGTGACAGGTAAGTGGACCGTGATGTCAAAACCTAGACTACTTGATGGATTCAACACTTTTGTACCAACCTTTATTTTATGTACACCCATATAATTAAATAATTTTTATCCACCCTTATTTGAGCTTCGTGTGCTGTGTTGTTAAAAAGGTTTTATTTTTTAACACACACACACATACACACACAAGGAGAAATAAATTCTTTTATATTGCTCACTCACACACACACCACATAAAAATTTGAATAAACACTTAATATAAAGGAAAGTGAGCTTGATTGGAAGGATCCAATGGCATATCATGAGCCATGTACACATGTTGAACCATTGCCTTGATGCCCTTTTTGGTGTTCAGGAACCCAATAATATGACCTTTCTAATGCTTCTATTTGTTGGCTTGGTTTTTGGACTCAAAACTTTGTGTGGACCTATTGCAAATGGTTGCATTGTAGCCTAGTACATGATCTTGAACACTTGATGAGTCGAAACACCATTAGCATCTTTCAATTTGTGGCAAATACACGATCAAAGAGATACCTTTGGTTTAGGAGATGGGGAATCATTTCACCATGTCCAAATGGAGAGGATATAAAGAGGAGAAGGAGGCCCTTCAAACCTGCACACTTTGGAAGAGAAGAAAGCATAGTCTTCACCTTAGAAGAGGGCTTGGGTGCATGGGAACATTTGGGAGAGCTTTTTGGAAGAGAATGAAGAGAAAGAAAGAGGGAAAAAGAGAAGGAAAAAAGAGGGGAAAAGAAGAAAAGAAAGGAAAAAAGAGAAAGCATGTGCTTAAGCTTATGCATGAGCATATGAGCATATGCTCATGCATAAGCATAGGCAAATGCATATGGTTATGAAAAGAGAAGAATGTTGAGATATCGAGCTCCACTTGTGATATGCCAGGGTGACCGTTGTGCATTTATGTCACTGACTTGTTAGCTGCAGATGCGGTTGGTACACCGCCCATGAATAATAGCTGGATGACAGCTATCTTTATGTACTCGAGTAAGTGGCTCAGTTAATATGCCACCTAGGTTAGCTGAGTTTGGTTTGAGACCCACATATTGGGTTCATCTATTCCTTTTGTACTTCAAGAGACTTCTTTTGGTTTTACACAACTAAGAAGAGGAAAACTGTTTTCAGCCTCCACCTTTGTGTGTATTCCCCTATTGTGTATGTGAGAAAGCTACAAGTGAGACTCCTTACTTCTCTCCCACTCTCTTCACATGGTATCAGAGCTCGGTTCATGGTAAGGAGCTCAAGGAAGCAAACCGAGTTTGCGGTGTCTTGGTAAGAGGATTAGTGTTGCTTTCCTTTTTCGAGTTTGGGAGCAAAATCTCTGCAGGTAGCATAGCTGGAAAGTGCAAGAGGGCATTGTCTCAGATTGGGACACCCTTCACGGTGTGGCGAGAGGGTAGTATATGCTGCGAGCATGTGAAAAGCCCTCGATGACATTATTTTTTTGATTTGAGGCCATTTCGGGGCCCATTTTGCTGGTGGAAGTTTTTCGCAGGCACTCAGAAAAGTGCCCTGTTTTTGCTATGCGACCATTGTTCAGCAAGTTGGTGAAAAGTTACTATAGAAATTGCACCGTATGCCTATGCACAGAGATATTGGGAGTGATAGAATCATTCTTATTGCCTATTGATGCAAAATCGTCACTAGGAAGTGACTGTGTGGTCAAATACCACTTTCGTCAGTTTTGCAGATTTGCCCTTATGAGGCAGAAGTTGTGGCTTTTGCAGTGACATAATATTTTTGTAGTGTTCTGTAATGGCGTCTAATGCTCTTTCAAAGATAGTCACTGAAAAGCTTAACAAGAACAACTTCCAAGCATGGAAGTTTAGAATGACGAATTTCCTTAAGGGAAAAGGCTATTGGGAGTTCATTACTGGAGCTGAACAAGAACCAGTTATTCCTAATGTTCCCAATCAACAGGAGTTGCAAGCATTTAAAGGATGGCATGAGAGAGCCAGAAAAGTTATGTATTGGCTGTCTATCAGTATTTCAGATTCTATGATTATGCATATTCAGGATGCAAGCATGTCGAAGGAGGAGTGGGATACTTTGAGAAAAATGTACAGCACAAATACGCAAGCCAGGAAAATGCATCTCAAGGAGTTGTATATTGTGCAAAGAGAAAATATGAGCATCAATGACTACCACATGAAGGTGAAGAAGATTGCAGATGCACTTGCCTCCATTGGGTCGCCAGTGGAGATGATGATTTAGTTTCTGTGACCTTGAATGGTCTAGGAAAGAATTATGCACAGTTTCATCCATTGCCGTTCGTGAAAAATTTCTTGATTTTGAGGAGTTGATTGCTCTTCTAATTTCTGAAGAGCAGAGAAACGGTGGTGCATCTTCTTCAGGAGGAACTTCAAAAGAAACTATCTTCTACTCAAATGCTGGAAGAGGTAGAGGTAGAGGTAGAGCAGGCTGATCTGGAGGCCATGGCAGAAATCAAAATATGCAGCAAATTCAAGAAAACCAGTCCTATGGAGGAGGACGTGGTAACCTTAGAGGCAGGGGAGCCAAAGACATCGTGGTGGATGGTAGAGAGACCAAAATGCAAAGAGCAATGTTGAATGCTACTAATGTGGTAAAATGGGTCATGTGGCTAAAGACTGCTATAAAAAGCAGAATGACATTATGAATGGAAAATTGCAGCAAGGCAATTATGCATCCTCTAGTAGACAGGGTGATGACAAAAATGAGTATTTGTTTATGGTGCAGCACATGACTAATTCTGTGACAAGTGTAGAAGAATGCAATGATATGTGGTATGTTGACTCAGGTGCATCAAACCACATGACAGGTCATGCAGAATGGATGCAGGATGCAAGGAAAATGGAACGACCAAGATTTGTGGAGACTGGTGATGATACTGCACATCCTATTGTGCAGATTGGTAAAATTTCTTTGTCTATGCAGGATGGGAAAAAGAAATACCTGTCTGGTGTATTTCATGTTCCGAATATCACCAAGAACCTGGTTTCTGTTGGTCAAATGGTTGAGTAGGGCTTGTAGGTCAGATTTAATCCTCATGGATGCTTTGTTGAGGATATGAAAAATAAAGGTCGCTTGATAGCAAAAGGGAAGAAGAAGGGTAGGATGTTTATGTTGGATACGGACATGCCTGAATTGAGTGCATCAATGTTTGCACATGGGACCGGTGTAGTTGCAGATGTTGATATCTAGCATAAACGCATTGGTCATGTTAATGTACAATGACTTAAATTACTGCACGCCCAAAATATTGTTGCAGGATTGCCTAAGTTCAAGGTTGCAGAAATGCGTAAGGTATGTGAAGCCTGTCAATTTGGAAAACAGGCAAGGAAACCATTTCCTAGACATGTTCAAGAGAGTAAGAGGCCATTGGAATTAATCCACTCTGATGTGTGGACTACTAAAGCTGCATCTATTGGAGGCTGTCATTATTTTGTCACTTTTATTGATGACTACAACAAAAAAGTTTGGGTGTATGGTATGCAAGTATCATGAAAAGGAAAAGAGAAAGTAGATCAGCCCATGGTTGATGTGAATGCAGGTCATTCTTAAGTGGATGGTGAATCTAATGGCTCAGAACAGAGCCTTGACGATGAGTTGGGTATTCCTTCTATTGTTACACCTGGAGTAAGGAAGATAAGGGATGTTTTGAGAGCACCCGGTAGTGAGCCTATCTTGCATAGGTCTACTAGAGTTAAGTATCCTGTGGATAGGCTGAAATATGATGGACTTACAACCATTCACTATGCCTATATGGTCAAAGTGATACATGAGCTAGAACCCACTTCTTTTGAGCAAGCCATGGGAAAAGAAAAATGGGAGAAAGCCATGGATGAAGAAATGGATGCCTTGGAAGCAAATGCTACATGGGAATTGGTGCCTTTGCCTAAAGACAAGAATGCAATTGGCTGTAAGTGGGTTTATAAGGTGAAGCACAATGTAGATGGTTCTATGAGCAGATACAAGGCAAGATTAGTTATCAAGGGGTATGCACAGACATATGGCATTGATTATGAAGAAACATTCAGTCCGGTTGCAAGGATGGCAACTATAAGAGCAGTCATTGCTATGGCTGCATCAAAGGGATGGTCTTTACATCAGAAGCTCCACTCTTGATATGCTAGAGTGACCGTTGTGCATTTATGTCACCGACTTGTTAGCTACAGATGCGGTTGGTACACCGCCCATGAATAATAGCTGGATGACAGCTATCTTTATGTACTCCAATTAGTGGCTCAGTTAGTATGCCACCTAGGCTAGCTGAGTTTGGTTTGAGACCCACATATAGGGTTCATCTATTCCTTTTGTACTTAGAGAGACTTCTTTTGGTTTTACACAACTAAGAAGAGGAAAACTGTTTTCAGCCTCCACCTTTGTGTGTATTCCCTCATTGTGTATGTGAGAAAGCTGCAAGTGAGACTATTTACTTCTCTCCCACTCTCTTCATGGAGAAAAGATGATGAAAGAGAGGAAATAAGAGAGGGGGAAAGAAGAGAAGGAAGAGGGAAAAAGAGAAGGAAAAAAAAGAGGGGAAAAGCATATGAGCATATGAGCATATGCTCATGCATAAGCATAAGCATAAGCATATGAGCATAAGCATAGGCAAATGCATATGCTTATGAAATGAAGAGAAAAGAGGATGAAAGAGAGGAAATAAGAGAGGGGAAAAGAAGAGAAGGAAGAGGAAGGAAGAGGGGAAAAGAGAATGAAAAAAGAGAGAGGAAAAGAAGAAAAGAGAGGAAGAAGAGGAAATAAGAGAGGGAGGGAAAGAGGGGGGAAAGAGGGAGGAAAAGAGGAAAAGAGATAAAGAAGAGGGAATAAGAGAAGAGAGGAGAAGAAAGGGTTCCTACGCCCAACACTGTAGCTAGCACTTAAAGCGCTAGCTGCAAACCAATGCATATAACGGAAACAAAAAAAGGAAAAAAGAGGAAGCACTTTCTTACCTGAAAAAGTCCCACTCTGTGTTTCGTGGATTGGCCCTACAAAAGAGAGGAAACATACCATTTTTCAGATAACTAGTTAGAGGAAGAAAGAGTTTGAAGAAGCAACTTTCCAAAGGGATTGGATTGAGGGGACAAGCGTAAGCTTACAAACAAGGAGAAAGCATGAAAGGAAGGGAAAGAGGAAGAAGAGAAATACCAAAAAGAGAAGAGTAAATCTCGTTTTTTGTCTTTAATCTCTGAAAACCAAGCATGAAAATTAGTACATAGGCTTAGCAATGCAAAGAGAAACATGTTTCAACTCTCACAAAATGAAATCTCACAAAAAATGAACCTACATTGCTTAAAGAGACACACCTTCTTGAAAAACTTTCTTTCACACAAGTAGAGAGGGAGAAGGGTGGAGAGGGAGCACAAGTGTCAATGGGAGAGGAGCTTGGTAGGGGTGAGGAGTGTGGGGAATAGAGGAGGAAAGTGAGGTCGCCGAATAGAGAAGGAAAGCATGGGAGGAGAGATTTTTGCTTTTCTTGCAATAGAGATGTGAAAGACAGCATCGTGTAGGGTTTTGGGTTTTTGTCCCTCAACGTCACTATATAGCGACACTGGTTAGTCGTTATATAGCGACACTTATATCCTAAAAGTGTTGCTATATAGCGACACTCATATCCTAAAAGTGTTGCTATATAGCGACACTTAATCCTAAGTGTCGCTATACAGCAACACTTAACCCTAAAAGTATCGCTATATACTTATACCCTAAAAGCGTCACTATATAGCGACGAAACATGGCAAAACATCGCTATATAGCTACGGTTCAGGGCACTTGATCTAAGAAGAGAGGGGAGGAGCTCATGGGTGGCTATTTTTTGGATCTTAATGGATTTCCTTGCATTTTGTGTTGTGATTGGATGAGGAGGGTGGTGTGCATATACCTTCACACTTTGAGAAGTATTGTCTCCCGGATGTGCCAAATGATGATGAGGATATGGTGGACATGATGGATTCTATTTTTAGGGGCAATGCACGTGATGTTCGAGTATGAGGCCGTGTACATGGTACCTTTGATAAAGGAGTTATAGATCTTATGGACAAGAGTGTGGGTCTTTGATATTTCCAAAGCTCCTAGACATACCAATGACATTTTTGTGTGGAATACATCGATTCAAAGAGTCACGTATGATTGTGGAGTCATGGCTAACTTTACACAAGATAGCCGAACAAGTGCTTCGGATACTAATCTTCTCTCCTCGCAGTCGGATTATTGTGGGATCATATACAAAATCTATGAAATTGATTTCAGACGATTTAGTATTTTCATTCTTGATGTAAAATGGTTTAGAACTATTGACGACAGTCTTTGTCCTTCTCGAGCATTGTGAGCAGGTGCATACTAATGATTTAATTAATTGAATCTTTCGTTTTTAAATATCAATTGGTACATGTACTTAAGCATAGTTTCATATAATTGATGGCATTTGGCACCCATCTTCAATATAGGTGATTTTTCATCCGGATCGTTCTGATCCAAGATGGTGGTACGTGATCCAAGTTGCACCACGAAGTAAGCAAATTTTTTAAGATAGAGATGTGGATATGGAGATGCCACTACCAAGGCCGAATCCAATTGATCTAGATGGATTTAGAGAAGAAGATGAAGATCACAATATGAGCCAAGAGGAAGATGTGCATAATGATATCATACGGGAGGAAGATGGAGATCACGATATTGAGGAAGAAGATGACGATCATCAAGAATCACCCAACTTTATTGAAGAAGATGATCAAGTCTATGGTGAATGTACGATGCCAGAGTACGATGATGATATAGGAGATCAACTCAGTATAGAGTTGGAGATAGAGGCGCACTAGTCTTTGAAGCCAAGTCTCAAACGTGGACATGAATATATGAGCTTCAAACTTGAAGTACATGCTCTTATACTTTTATTCTTTCAAAGGATCAAACATGTATGAAAAGAAATTTTTTTTGTCATTGGGTAAAACTATCTTTAAAGATCAATATGGGAAAAAACACTCTCTGTAAAACATCGCTATATAACGACCTTATACAAGTCTGGCAAGTGTCACTATATAGCGACACTTTTTAAGCCCGCTTTGCATACTGACGATTAGCGTCCCATGCGTGCTAAACATCGGTGCGTAACCGTCGGAAAAGGGCCTATGCCTTGTAGTGAAATGTGATTACAAGCACAAATTAATAGCACATTAACCTACTTGCACCCTTTAGAGAAGGTACATAAGCTAGTAAGTGGAAGAGAATAGCAAGAGAAGATGAAGATGCTAAAATGAAAGATAGTGAACTAGAGAAACATGATCAAGTGATGAGGACACTAGCTCTACCTCAGAGGGTTAAATGGATGTAGTAAGGAGGAATTTATAAACATGTGCATGAGCATAGTTACCATCTCTTCATAAAGGAATTTATCTTCAACCTCATCTCATGAAGGTTGATTTCCTCTCTACTTTTTTGTTTTAATAAGGTCAAGTCTAATTAATTGATGATAGTCTATTCAATGATCCTAAGTTCTTTCTTTTTCTCCATTAAAATCTAAAGATTTTCTCGTAACTATCACAGAGATATGTTGATAACTGAGTAGCATGCCTATTCGCTCAAGTCATCTCTTTAAGCCAATTGATCATCGTAGCCCCATTTGTTGAGGTTGTTTCTTTCTTAATTCAAATTTCTATTATCATGGCTCTTCATTGAAAATTTCCTTGATAATACCTTCTTCATAATGCTTAGTATGAAATAGATGGTTAATTCCAAACCACACTAAGGAATCTACTTTTTTTATTCTTAAGTAATGATGATTCAAACTCGTGATGCTCTACAAAAGCATAGGTTTAATAAACTAAAAAATAGTAATTAAAATGTGATTCATGGCTTGGTAACTATTTCAATATGGTATACGAGTCCCATATGAATCTTATCAAAAGGTATGCTTCCTTTATCTTTGAGAGTAGCACTAGTTTTCCATGAACATGATAGATGGTAAAAATAAATAAATAAATAAGCTAATAATATGTTATTTAGGTTTGATTAAAATAAATTAAAAAAAAAGGATCATTCAATTTAAAGACATGATTTGATTTTGACTTATTTATAAATTTCAAATAACCAGAAAGGACTTGTCCTTAAGTACCATGATAATGTAGACTAACAAAATGTAATTATAATAAGTTTCATGGTTGTTATTTTAATATGGTTTATGCTTTATTCAATTGTTCTTTGATCTCTTTTTTTGAAGAGCACTTAGTCCTATGTTGATTGAATAGGTAGTCGGAGTAGAGGAATAGTCAAGTTATATCCTCAAGGTCCTTACCTTGAGTCCTTACCTAGTGATAAGATTTCAATTTTGAGATTTGACTTGAGATATGCAATGAGCTACACTTATGGTGAAGGAAAGAGTCCTTAATCAAGGTAAGAACTCATCGCATATGTTGCAAAATTATGTAGTAAATTGGATAGTGTCTTAGGCCTTAAGAATGAAAAGTTTAATAATGGTGATGGCTGTGTTCCCTTTCAGCCTTGCACGATTTTTCCCATCATTAGAGCTTGTGGGGTATTTGCATTATGGTAAACTAGGAATTAGTTAGTGTTTGATAGGAAGCTGAATGTGTGTGCTGAGTGCTCGCTCTACAAGGTCGATCAAAGAGCAATAACCTCATGTAGGATGTGTACGCAATATGAGATAACGGCAAACCCTCAATTGTGTAGGAGCTTTGGTCAAGGCCTGTTCTTTTTTACTAAAAGTTGTAAATTTGGGTCTCGTCTCACCAACCAAAGAAACAAGGTGAATTAATTCAATGGGTATGTCCTATAGCCAATTTTGAATTTAATGTGGTTGAGTTTTGGATGTTCACCGGAAAGAGAGAGAGAGAGAGAGAGAGAGAGAGAGAGAGAGAGAATACGAGGATAGTATGGAGGACTAGAGTGAAACTCGAGAAAAGTAAGGTCTTGTGAGGACAGTATGAAAGACTCGATTGAGACTCGAGTAGATTCTAAATCCCAATTTAATTACTAAGACCTATCCTTCCATGACAGGCCAAAAAATTTAGCCAAAGAACGCATCCAATAAGCCGCATCTAACATGTGGAAAGAGGAACTCCCTTAATTTCCCACGCAAATGGGTGGCTGCTGAGTCAGCTGCCACCTCAGATATATAATCCATCACCTGAGAAACCAGCAAATCCCATAAACATAAACAATTTGTATCTTAAAGATTGAAGTTGATAAACAAGTTGTTGATCAACAGGTTGTTGATCAACAGACTGCCAGATCTTCGCGCACATTTTGACATTTACATTTGCAAATCTAAGCGTTCCTCTTTGAGATTTGCATGCATGCAAGCATCGATCTATCGATAGATCTACTGATTTCACTCGAATTTTGCTTTCCCGCGAAAAGCTTTGCATATCTAGACGTTCTGCTTTGCAGATTGTAGAGACGTGCATGCATGCAAGCATCGATCTATCGATAGACCTACTGATTTTAGAATTGTTTCCCCGCAAAGGTTTGGCCGAATTGCCAATACGCTGGGGCGACGTTATAGGACGTAAGCGTCCTCCCGTCGCTAGTTGTGACTTGGAACGACAGGCTTTGCCCGCAGAGATTGCTTCCGTCTTGCCAGTTCTGACCCCAGTTTCTTTCCATTCGTCTCCATCCGGTGTTG
Organism: Dipteris shenzhenensis; assembly: GCF_047967505.1. NCBI lineage: Eukaryota > Viridiplantae > Streptophyta > Polypodiopsida > Gleicheniales > Dipteridaceae > Dipteris > Dipteris shenzhenensis. Next base: position 41,328,127 of record NC_141598.1, on the reverse strand, counting down.
GAGCCTTTGATCGCAACGGAGACCACGCTCCCAGCGCCTCCGACGTTGGTGATGAGCACCAGATTGAAGAAGGAGTGTCCGTTCACGGTAAAATGCACACCACCCGATTTGATGCAAGGCACTCTGGGTGCACAAGATGAGCAGCAGAAGGTATAAATTAGCTGAAGCTTGGAAGACCTGCGTTGGGCCGAAGAATTTGCAAGCTAAGCGAAAGCATCGTCAAGTTTCGAAGAATCTGTGAGAGCACCGTCGTTTACCTCCGGTAGAGGATGGGAACGTGGCCGTAAGGAATCCGAGCGATTCGCGAGAATGCTGGTTCAGATAGATCGAAATGCTCCTTGGGAGAGTCGCACCATCCGCCATTGCTTCCTTGGGGGCATAGATTGGTAGCAGTGACCACTATCGGTGGCTGTCCAGGCAGGCAGCCGCCGCTGGCGCATTTGACTTGGAAGCAAGCTCCGCAAACGGCACCGCTCTCGAAGAGGGGGCCACTCAGCGCTGTGGTAAGCGTGCCGTAAGTAGAAATCTGGTTCCCGTATCCACAGGCACCATCTGTTGCAGCGAATTCGCGCGGCAAATGAAAGGTAAGGTCGTCAGGGATTAATTCATGCGGCAATGCATTAAGAAAAGGGCTAATTCCAAATTGGACCAAGCGACGTCCATACCGTTGGTGCCAGAGGCATCGCTTCCTCCATAGTAAGTCGCGTGGGCGTTGCCCCATCCGTAGTATCCAGCAAGCACCGTTGGCAGGAAGCCACAAAGGAGGAGGACGGGCAAAAACCGATTCAAGGCCTGCGCCATTGATCTGCAACTCCAATTGCAACAAGATATGTTAAAAACCAAGACATAGAATAAATTATATTTTACAAGCGACAACGATATGCTCAACAGGTATGCATGACCAACAATAACACAGATGATTACCACACAGGATTGCTGCAACGCACGCTAGCAACAGAGATAAGGTTGTAGGACAGCAGCACTACTAATGGTTACTTGCAAGTCAATTTTGCAATTCTTTTGGAGCTTGAAGCCGCAAAGGCTACTGGAATTGCTGAACGTGAAGCTATGCTACATACGCCGAAGCTTTCTTGCAAACAAGCTTGTCTACTGAGGCGTTTATGTTGGCAGTTGTGCTCGAGGTCCTCTCTTGGATCCTCATCCAAGGCAGGAGGAGGCAGCCAGGCCCCATGAGAATTAAAACAGGCCAGACAGGAACATGGGTACTGGATAACATGATCTACCCATCTTTATCTTCTTAAACGCCCTCGCCGTACCTTTTTCTGCATCCTTGCTTGTTCCCTTCATTATCTTTCACAATAGAAACCTGTTTTGCCGACTGTCCACACGTTGTTCCACTGTCCAAGTTGCATCGTGCTTCCCAACTTGATAGCATCCCCATCGGCCAATTTCATCTGCCTGTCCTTCTGGAATCCGCATCCTTCTTTTTGTTTTGACCAGAAAAAGTTTGAGAATTCTTTTTCTTTTGCTTTTTAGCTTTAGGCATGGAAGCTCGTTTTGTTTGGGTGTCCATCACCAAACATCCTCGGGATCATCATCCTACTCATCCCCCGATCAGAAAGAACTCGACCTCGAAACATCCATCGTGGTGTGATCTCTGAGTGTAAAGCTGCAATCGTGGAAAGCATCGCTGAGCTACTAATGCTGTATATTTAAGAATCAAGATGGATGTTTCTGCATGCACGTCAAGCATGCTGGAGGTTCATAAACATCGCTGCTACGGTCGATCTACCTGCTTGATACAGACCAAATATCATCAATGCCCTTTGCCGCGCTTGTGTCTGCTTCTTGTCATCATCAGTAAGCAGTGAAACTTGAGATGAATGCCATTGCTATAGCTTTCCGACCATTAATCTTTTGGGGCTCCGTGTCTACTGATCAGCAGCTGCCTTTCTCTCCGACATATTGTGACGTGTTCCGACTTATCAGGCCAACCACACGATTTTCCAAAAGGCCATTCTCTCGATTAATTCGTTTTATAGGATCCCACTAAGCCCTGCCTTATGCAATGTTGTCATTATGATCATGTTTTGAGGTTATAGATTCAAAGAAGACTAAAGATTATGTGTAAATATATGCTACGGAATAGTATGCAAAGAAGACGAAAGATTATGTGTAAATATATGCTATGGAATAGTCTGTCCAATAAGGGAATGAGGTATCAGCTCGCATCTTGTTGTTGGAAAGGTTAGTCCCCATATGTGGTCCAATTGCAAACCTTAAATAGTGGTCGGTTCTTTGAATTAAAATGTGACGTTAAGTAGGTGCATCATAGTTTCAAGGTTTATAGATTCTGGTGTAATTTTAGACATGTCTATGTTAAAGTCACCTAATAATATTGTTGGAGAGTTTGTTGAAACTTTATTTGTGAGTATGTTTTGAAGGTGCGATATGAACATATTGTATCTTATAGATGGTGATATATATTTTTTAAATTATAAAGTTTTAATTCTTTGTGGTTATGTTGATTTCTATTCCTTGTTCTATGTATTTACTAATATTGTTTATTGTTATGCTCTATGTAACAGTGCATGTTCCTGAGTGTGAGTAATTTTCTATAACATTAAACTTACAGTGTAGGATATATTCTTGTAAGGTTTTGTTCTCGTTTCTTGTAATAAACAGATAATATCTAAATCTATGAGATGCGTAGTTTGTTGAATGTCTATTGTGTATTTGGAGAGCAACCTTGAGTTGAGGATTGTGAAAGTACCTTTTCTTTTGAATGTCAATGGAGCTATTGTTTTCTTTGAAACTTTTACATTGAACCTGATCATCTCATTAGTGAGATCATTTTGGACTTGGAAGTTGTGACTTTCAAGTGGTTCCAACAAGTACAAATTTTGTATTTTCTTGACACGTGATAAGGCTGTGTATGTTAGGCCATGCGAATGAACTTCTTTTGGGGAGAATGCGACCGCTAGACCTTAGTCTCTATGAATTGTCCTTATTGCTCCTATTTGAATAGGAAATTATTCTCTAGTTAGAATGCTTATTTTCTATGGTCCTATTTGAACTTCTTTTGTTATCTTAAAAATTGAAGTCCATCCCTTTTTCATGTGGGGTTTGAAAGCGCTGATGTTTTCATTTCTAGTTTGCATTCTAATCTCTTTTAGAGGGAATGGTATCCAAACTGTGTCTGTTCCCATGTGAGTGGATGTTGTTATGAAAATCTTGTTAGCTCTGTTGACTAACCCATCTTGTTGGTTGATGTTGTCGAAGCCCAATTCTACAAGCATGTCTTCTTTGATTTCAATTGTTGCATGTAGTATATTTGTGCATTTTGGATCACCCAATAGTTTTCCCTTATCACATACTGTTTCTAAAATGTGATCTATGGGTCATCGTTTGCTTGGGTGTAGCCAATCGCAAAACTATTTTTGGGGCCGTTTTGAGGCCGCGATGTGCACAACGGAATACATTTTCCTTGGTACACAAATATATAACTCCAAGAACCTGCGCGGTGGCTATCATAGATCTCCTTCTATTTGCCAGCGTATAGTGGTTGTCCAAGCCAACCTTCAATTTTAACGATCTACATGGGTGTGGTGCCCAGTGACAAGTGGCAAAGTTGTGGCAAAAGGTTGTAGCTCAGGCTAGATACTATGCTGTGCAAAGCAGTGCAAAGATGCCGTGTGTCGAGCTATGCAATGTTCAAAATAAATAGATTGTGTCTCATTATTACACCAGTGCGCCATCATAACGTCAGAAAAATTTTTGGCGAGAGTGTGGGTCCATGTAAAATTCAAATATTCACTTGGGACTGCATCCCCAGCACAATGTAATTGATGATATGGCCCTTCCGGGGTTCCCTTTTCTGTCTAGTGGCATCCTGGATATTGTATAATACATGTCGATATAGTCTTTGCCCCTAGAGGGGATCTCTCAAGGGCCGTATCGTCAATTGCATTTTTTGAAAGTTTAATTATATATTTTTAGATGTATCTCCATGCAACCATAATGGTGGGTCGTTGGAGTTATTTTGACACTATTTTGGTTATAAACCAAGGAAATTATAGTCTTGCTTTACTGGTATTTTAGTCCTTGTTGTAGTAAATATAAATGAGGACAAAAGTATAATTTATCAAGTGAAAATTCAGCAAAAGAGATTATAATGTACATCTACGTCTAATGATATGTTATATAAAAATTAACAACTTATACCGAGCAAAAATTGAACAAAGGATCTTACATTTATAAAAGCTCGGTAATTACTGAGAGCTTTAAAGGCCAAAAGATCATGTGCAGCTAGTGACCATAATCATTCAAATATAAAAGTTAAGAATAGTGTATAATGAGAGCCTCAAATTGAACAAAAAGAGATTACATAAATGGAATAAAAACTCAGCAATTGTTGAGAGCCTTAGAGACCAAAACATTACATCCAGTGAGCCAAAAGATCGTTGAGAGCGTTAGAGGCCAAAAGATTACTTCTAGCCATTACTGAGAGCCTTGTCTGAGCAAGAGAAAATTTATACAACACAGTATTTCTGCCAGTCTAGCTTATTGTATTAAAAAATTTTAGAAAAACAAAGGAGGATACAAGGCCAAAGACCATGCATATTGCGAGGACTTAGATTACGGCCCCCACAAAACAAGTCAAGAGTACTCAGCTCTAAAAATACTAAGACCTTCGACATCTAGGGGGAATCCATATAGCACTTCTACTCTAGGTGAGTGCAACACAATCATCTTATATAAGAAGGCAGATAACATTGGGATCACAGAGCATCGAGGGCGGTAGTATGCATGGTACAAAAGAGTGGGTGAGCAACAGATGAGCAAGGGAGCAGATGAGTGACGAGAGTTAGAGGAGGGAGCATGGAGCATAGTAGAGTAGGAGCAGAAAAGAGTTGGAGGAGGGATGGGGAGCAAAGTAGCAGAGCGTGTGGAGTAAAGTAGCAGAGCAGGGGTAGATGAGTGCAATGTAGTAAAATGCCAAATGCCACGGATCTTACATATTATAAAGTTTGAGCCATCGTGGTGGCTGGAGCCTGGGGTCCAGTTCATATTAATTGCAGGCCACTGCGGTTGAATCTTAGGCACCATCCCAGATGGGCTAGTAATCATGAAGGAGATGGCATATGGCCCGGTGAGCAGGCCACTATGATCGCTGGTAATTAGTAGCTAGCCCAGTAGGATCTTAGCCACCTAAGTTGTATAAATTCGCTTGAATTTTTATTTTGATTCGAAAAAATGTGAAAAATCGTGAATTTTTCGATTTAAAACGAATCCAACAATTTTTCTTAATTTATTCATACGAATAACGTATTCGTATGAATACATTAAGTTTTTTTTTTGAATCATATATTGGGTCATTGAATAGATAATAAAAAACCACACACTTTTCCTTTTTAGAGCTCTTCAATCCGAGCTACGGATCTCAAGTTATAGCCCTAGGGATCTCCATGGACATAACATGTGATCTACAACTCGGATCAAGGAGCTGTAAAATGAAAAAGTGTGTAACTTTTTATGATCTATTGAATGAAGTTATTTTACTTTAACATAATATATTTTATATTATAATTACTATGGTATTTATTTAGTAATATATTTACTAAGGTGTTTACTATAGACTTATACAAATGATGCACTAGCAAGTTATCGACATTAATGGTTTATAACTTCATTTTAGATAATTTATTCATAAAATTTTTATTTACATAAGGATAAATTTTAATTTACTCACATAAGAAATAACTTTATTTCACAAAATTCATTCACATAAACTTTTTTCACATAAGAAAAAAACTAGTAGTTATTCACATAAGAGAATTACAATTACAACTCAAAACTTTTCTTATATATTTTTTCACAAAAGAAATAACAACAAAAACAATCACATTCCACACAAATAACTTGAACTAATATAAATAAATACATAATTTACACAAGAGATGAAGATCTCAAACAAGAGATCCTAAGAATTCTAGACATGTAGCTCCTCTCTCGCTCTTCAAAAGCCCAATTTGGATGCTCTCAAAAACTTCACCAGGTTGGTACAAAATGTGAACATGAAGGAGGGCAACCATATCTATCAAGGTCAAAAGATTACTATCAGTGAAAGCATGATTGAAAATGCTCTAGGAATTTATGGAGGTAATTTGCAAGCACACTTTTTTGAGAAGCAGTGAAAGAGACATGATATTCTAGATGTATATCCCAAAGCTCATATTAGTAAAGATGGTGGAGTCAAGCTTTCTAGCTTGCAAGATAAATCTAAGATGTGCTGAAGAAGACCATTCACTTCTTTACTGATACTAGAGGAATCGTGAAGTTTTAGTAGGTTCAAGCAATAGTAGAGCAACTGAAAGGACATGATGTATCTTTCTCAAGGGCAATCTCCAAGAGCGTGTTAACCAAATTGAAGAATTGAGTGGATGGAAAATTCCAATTGTCATCTCAGTCCATTGGAGTTGCAATGCACTTGATGGCATCTACCCCCTCAAAATGATTTTTGAGCAATATGATAAGTATATGTCTCACAAGGTGATTTTTCTACAAGAGAAAGCCACCGATGTAGCAAAGCCAGTGCAACTTGAGAAAATTCTCAAGGAAGGTACAAAAGCTAAGGTAGAGAAGGCACAAGTAAGGTCCTTGTAGGCATAAGAGCAAGTTGAGGCCACTGTAAAAATGGTTGACATGAAAAGGCATAGAAGAGAAGAAGCAGAGAAGCACATGAAGGAGCTCTGAGATAGTCTCGAAGAAGTGAGAATTGATGGGGACATTGCAGACAAGGAGCTAACAATGATATGGAAGGAGCTTGAAGATCATAGAGGTGAAAAGGAGGGTCTTTATAAATGGCTCTACAACATGCAGAACACATTGAACATTGAAAAAGACCAGATGATATAGAGGAGCTGAAAAGGGAGAATGCAAAAACTAGAAAGATGATGCAAGAACTGCGAGAGAGCTTCAAGGCCAGGAAGGATGGGGTAAAGAGCAGCTGGGGTGGAGAAGATAATGAGGCAACTCTCTAGGCCAGGAAGGATGCAGAGAGCAGCCACGATGGAGCAAGTTGTAGCAGCCATGGTGGAGAAATTTGCAGCAATCACAGTGAGGGTTGTTTTTTTGAAACACTGTTGGAAGTCCAAAGAGTAAGCTATAAGACCTTGCACCAAGATTATGATAGGGCTATGCACGAGCTTGCTGTGGTTTTCAATAGTTATGAAAAGCAGCCCATCATACTAAGAGATTTTCAAAATAGAGTGGAAGTCTTGGAAATGGCTCATGTTGATGTTTTTGAGCAATTTAAGCAGCTTCAATAGACGCTGAGGGATTCAAATGAAGGTGTTGCACACAGAGTGAGCAAAGAGTGGAGGAGATGAAGGAGAACATCTGTAGCCTTAGGATGAGGAAGGAAGAAATCAAGAAGCAACTTTGTCATATACAAAGCAAGACTATGGTATAGACAACCACAATAGTTAAATCGGATACCTATCCTACTATGCAGCAGTGTCCGAAATGCATGGTCTGCCATACTCCCATCATAGACTCCCATCATAGATTACTGCATGATCCAATAACCTACGTGCTACCACCCTGTGCACATTTTTTGCATTGGAGTGTTTGTGCATACAAAATCACTATGTAGAGAATGTCATTTGCCATTGCCTAGGTCATGGATAGATCAAATGTGCCTGTCTGCTACAACTATCTATGATGAGAAAGTAGATGCTGCATCTAAATTTGCCATTTGGGCAAAAGATACAAAAGACAAGGATCTCAAATTAAAGAAGGCCAAGACCAAGCCTAATTGTGAGGAAAAGGAGTCTGAAGAGAGGAACCAGCCCCCTTCAGGAAAGGAGCAAGAAAGGCTGAGCCTATAACCAGGAAGCTCAAATCAAGGAAACAAGAAGCAGCATGAAGGGAGAGGTCGGGCCCCTGAAGGAAGGAACTAGCCCAATTCTAGAAAGGAGGAAGGACAGGAGCAAGGAGGACTGAGCCTGTAATCAGGGAGCTTAATAAGGGGACTTTCTCAAAGCAATGTGGAACCAGCCCCCTTAAGAAAAGGAGTCCTTGATATGTAATCTAAAGGAAAGGAGTCTTTGAGATAATCTATGTAATCTATGTGTACATAATTTATTGAATTGTTAATCTTCTCGAGAGTTTACTTGGGCAATGTTTTCTTAGCTATGTGGCTAGATAGTGTTCTTTGGCACGCCAAGGACCATAATGACTAGAAGAGGTGAGTCTTCTTTCTTTCACAAAATCTCAGTTTTTGTCTTTAACCCTTGAAAATCAAGCATGAAAACTAGCACATAGCCTTAGCAATACAAGGAGAAACATGCTTCAACACTCACAAAATGAAAGATGAAAGATTTCAATTTGACAACTAATGTGAGACAAAATATTTTGATTAGATCACTAATGTGAGACCGAAAGATTTCAATTAGTCAACTAATGTGAGACGAAAGATTTCAATTAGTCAACTAATAAGAGACGAAATATTTTGATTAGACAACTAATGTGAGACGGAAGATTTTGATTGGACAACTAACATGAGACTGAAGAATGAGAAGGTCACACTCAATGAACTCTCTCCCTATTTAAGTGCAGTACAGACACAACTAAGCGCCCATTATGAAATCTAGCCCGAAAAATTTGTACACCGATTCACCTACTGTGAATCTATGGCTTACCCAAAAGACTTTGGAACGCTTTTGTTCTATTTGAAAATGATGTTGGATGACCTCCTCTTAGAAGCAGACCCAGAGAAGAAGGAAAATAGCTGCAAGGAGGACATGCTTCAGTGGTGGGTGTATTACTTGGAGGCAACACAGACAGTGAATATTAATTCCACTATAGTATTGTTTTTCTTGCTCCTTTAAGGTACTTGTCAAGCTCATGATTTAATTTTCTTTTGACAGGACATGATGGAGATGTGAAGATGTATAGAGTGCAAAGACCATGATGAAGAGGACCCCCAATGAAAGGAAGAGTTACTATGGGTGTACAAGTCAGCTCAAGCAAGCAGTGGGTAATCTGAGTGTGTGAAGAGGTCTGCCATTGTGCATCCAATTGGATTTGCCTAAAGAGTTGGGAGATGCTTGCTATAGAGAGGCTGATAAGATAGTTGGGAGTTTGGAATTTCCTTGAGCCACAAAATGTCATTATATTTTTTAAAAGTACAAAAATCTTGCATACATTTCGTGGACTTATGGAATGGTGCTCGTAATACTTGATTTTCTGTCGACCTGCTTCCATGTTAATACTTAAATATTTTAAGTATCTTGGTGGTTGAAATTTGACAGTTAATGATAACCAGTCTAAAGGGACTATTTTAGTATAGCATTTTTAGGATAGCACGGCAATAGTATAGGGATAGCACGGTAATAGTGTAAGATAAGTGATCGGCATCATGGTGGTTGGTTGCACTAGGATATTAATAGCCACAAGTGCATTGGTTTGCTTCTATTATTATAAGATGAATGTATTTGTGGGTGTGGATTCGTTATAACCCGCGCGGTGGTTGTTGGGATATACTAAAAACAAGCATGGGTTGAAATCTGAAACGTTAACAATAAATAATATAAAGGGGATTTTTTTAGTATAGCACTGTGCAAAAAATTTTAGGATAGCATGGCAATAGTGTAGGGATAGCATGGTAGTAGTATAGGATAAGTGAAACGCCAGCGCGGTGGTTGGTTAAACTAGGATATTAATAGCCACCAACATGGTGGTTTGGTTCTATTATTAGAAGATGAATGGATTTGTGGATGTGTGGATTCGTTATGGGAAACTAGGGTGGTGGTTGTTGGGATATACTAAAAACAAGCATGGGATTTACCATTTGGGATTTACAAAAATAATTTAATAAAGCAAGCACGATGGTTTTTTGGGATATACTAAAAAGAAGCATAGTCTCAAATACATTTTTAATTTTCTAGGATAAGTGGAATATTGTTTCCTTGCAATGAGACTACATTTTCTGAGTACTATCTCAATTGTCCTCGTCCACTGCTCCAAGACACCCCAAGATGTGCTCATGTGTGTCTAAATCCAATTTGAAGACATTCTTTTCCTTCTTTCATTGTGGCATAGGTTGCATCTGGAACTTAATCGCTCTTATTAGATGAGAGTATACAAATGTTTGTGGACTCTTATGTAGTAGTTTGTAATTGTGGCCTCTCTTAGATGTTTTTTTGTATGAAAAAGCTCCGACTACTACATCCCACTTCTCATAGGTTGTTCCCCAATTATCCTTAAACGTTTCCTCAACCTTGTGCTCAGGATTTGTGCACTGCAACAGAAAGTATGGGTCATCTTTCTTGTTCTTCCTAGATGGTGCGACAAATGCAAAGTTATCCCCCTCTTCTAGACAGTCAGTGAGGTTATCAAAACTCTCTACAATGTTCTCACAATCGTCATGATTCCCTATGATGCACGCATTGCAAAAACAAGAAAGTTTTCTTGTTTTAATCAGTTAGTTGTTTGAAAAGCCCCATATGCTATGCGGACCACGAACTCCTTTAATTTTCTCACAATCGTGACGACTTCTTTGCACTTCATCCACTTTCACTTCATGAAACACACTATGTACTATAATATTCTTAAGGCTTTGCTTACTGTATGTTGAATGCGCACCTTTGGAGAGGTTGGCTGTAAGCCATGTTACAGCATCATGGGAATCATTGAATTTTTCTTGAGGGCATGCTAATTGGTGTTTAAATAGAGCTTTCTTAATAACAACACTGCATCCATCATGTCCTTGCCATGGCTAGACCCAAAGAAATTCCACACTATGTCTAGACCGGTCAGGGATTTGAATCTTGAGACAAAGTAGAATCCACGGGCTGATTTAAATTAAGAGGTAGCACCATCTGACCACACCCAATGTAGTTTAATATTTTGTGCATGGGGATTTTTCTTTTTCAGCCATTCCCAATGTAGTAGAAAAGCATGCTGCACAAATAAGATGTCATTTTCCCCATCATCTGAAATGTAAAAATGGTATATGCGTTGCACTGACTTGGACTCCAATGAGTCAGCAACAACAAGCAGATTAACATTAGACATGGAAGAATCAAGCAAATGACTATACGTGATATGCACAATGCTTGTTGTACCAATGAGCACTTTGTATCTCATCTTGTACTTGAAATGAATAAATTTCAACAAAATCTATGACAAAGACAATATTGTCATGGGGAAAATTGGCAAGGCACGTCCTGAACTGCTTGGGCCTGCAAGTTGGCCATGAAATTGTGAAGCACACATTTTGGGATGGATTGAACCACGTGACCTATAAGCTCCCTTGGCTGAGTACTCTTATATGACAGTGGCCATCTCTTTTTATTGGATCCTTCCACATTAACATTTTCAAATCTCCTTCATTTTAGAGCAACTTGGTTGTCTTTCCTCATTTCATTTGGACAAACATTGAATGTCTTCTTCTTCACCTTCAAATTGTAATGCTTACATGTGCCACGAATGCATTCAATCCGGTGCTACTCACGGTCTCCCTTTGGACAAACCACTGTCTCCCATAGAGACCTTAGTCTAGAAAACCTGCCCTCCCTTGCAACACATGATGAGGATCCAGGTGGCTTACTGACTGTGCATTCATTGGGAGGCATGGGCATTGATCCCCATGGAGCAATGCTCCAACACGGCCAAATCTCAAGTCATTCATAGCTTACCGAGCCAAGTCAAAGTCTATGTGTTTTTTGCAACAACAAACATTCCTGTCTTTGAGTTTCTTGATGTACCAGGACTTACAATGCTCAAAGCTCCTCTGCCCAATTGAAATGTTTGGATTCTGATCCATAAACTTGAGATACAACTCCATCTGATGACCCAACATGCGGGAACAACAAAACAATAAGCCTCCTTTTTGCTACTACTAAAAGAAGACAAAACATAGTCTAATTAAAGTATATAATAAATCAAAATAAATTTCAACCACCGCACTGGTTTAGGATAGTCACAATTTCAATGATTGGGCTGGTTTAGGACATGTTTAGGATAGTCAACCACCAGGATGGTTTAAGACACGTTTAGGACAATTAACAAAACTAGGCTGGTTTAGGATACATTTAGAAAAGTCAACCACTGGGTTGCTTTAGGACACATTTAGGACAGTCACAATTTTAACCACCGGGATGGTTTAGGACACTATCACAATTTCAACCCAAGCTGGTTTAGCTTGACGGTTTCAACTTCACATATTAGAAAACAACAAGTATATTGCTTTTCATTATTGAATTTCAAAATTAGAAAATAACAATATATTGCTTTTTATTTTTGAATTTCAATTTATGTCAGTAACTGCTTGCTATTTGTTGTGAACTGGCATCGGGCTGGGTTAGGACATTCACATTAAGTCCAAGCAATCTTGGTCTAGAAATAGTAATATATGACCCGAATAGCAAGAAATTAAATTTAATGAATTTAAGTACTAAGAAACACAATAATTTCAACCACCGGGTTGGTCAATAACTAATGTCTATTCAACCACATTAGTTCAGGACAATCACATAACTAGTGATTAAGCTGAAGCAGCCACGGTTGCATGATGTCGCAATCACCAGACTAGTTTAGTAAAATAGTTTTTGAGTAATTTTTACTCATCCACACCATCGGGCTAGACAACAACTAATGTATGTTCAATCACACTGCTTCAGGACAACCACATAACTGGCAATTGAGTTGAACCAGCCTATGGTTGGATGATGTTCTAACCATTAGGCTGGTTTAGGATAATCACATTTAGTCCAAGCCTGGTTTAATAAATGAAACAAGTAAACTATCCCAAATCTCAATCACAAACAACCATCGGGCTGGTTTAGGCACTACTGACCTACGTTGTCTCTAGCATGTGTATGATGTGCTCCTCAAACATCTTGTGTCCCATCTGCTTCTCACAGATGTTCTTTCTATTTGGGAGAAACTCTCGTATTTTTGTGCCAAAACATCATCCTGTAGTAATGACTTACTCATTTAGGCTATCTCTCCTTTTCTTACATTCTATTGAAGCCCACAGACTTTCGGATCGAGATGATCGTGCATTGCTTTTGCTCTACGTTCAACCACCGCTGGAGCCACATTGGTCCTTTTGATTGACAACATCTTCAACATTGTGCGCCCAAGCCGTTTCTCCTTTGTTTCAGGGGACACCAACATAGCTAATGTCGCCCTCTTTGCAACTAGTTGATCTAACTGTACACCCCTTTCACTTTCTATAGGCCATTTCTCAGGTTAGAGAGCATCACATCTTGGGCGTGCATCTCCAGAGGTGTTGGTAGAGTTGCTACTCTACAAACTTTAGGGTGAATGCTAAATCTTGTGAAGACTCGAGACTGGCAATCTCTTGAATGGTCTAATATTGCTGCCTCGAATGCTCCCACCAATCGTGACAGCACAACTCGTGTTCTTCGCTCCAATGGCAATGGTCAAATGCATGCATCTACAACCGCTTCATGATGCTGCTCTGCAAGGAGTCTTCTTTCTTCTTATTATTTCTCCCTTTGAAGATGTTGCAAAAGTGTCTTCCATTGCCATATCGATACTGTGCTAGTGCTTTCCTCGACCCGCACTGTATTCCTTGTGCTTTGGCTTGGCTTTTTAGCTTTCCTGTCTCATAGCCTCTATTCTTCTTCTCTTGTAAGCCATAGCGAGCTGCATGTTGCCATTGATGCCATGGCCACGATCAATCTAGAATGGACCCAGAGAACTTAGCTGGTGAGGCAAGCAAAGAATAGAGGACAACTTAACTGAAAGAAGACAATGGCAGACCTAAGTCTACGCAAGGTCACGTCGAGGTGCATGCAGGTTGTAGGGCATTTGTAGGGCAAGGGCAGGTTACAGGTACTTAATCTTCCAAGATTTGATGGGCGAGAGATGTGTAAATTCAAAATTCATGGGAGTAATAAAATTTCATCCGTCGGTTTTTTCCCCTCCTTCGATACACATCAGCACATTCATTGGATATCTCAAACAAGTACAATGTGGCCTAAAATGCTTCAAAACACAAATAGGCCAAAGGGCATGCTATCGGGTCTGATGCTGTGTATTATAAAATGAAATGACCTTTGGCATGTTTATGAGCCATATAGCAAGCAAGTGCATGGAAAAAGAAACAATTCAAAATTATAAATAGCGTTGGATTTATTAAAAGATCTTTTCACATGCACAAATTGCACTTTTTCAATTTCTTACATTTTGGGATGACTCTAGATACCAATACAATAACTATCAATGTTTTAAGACCACCATGCAGTAGTCCCACTAGTTTGGATTCCAAATTTTGAATTCGTTTTGGTTTTCAACAAATCAAAAACCAATTATGGAGCATGCCCTCAAATGGCTATGCATCACTTTAGCACAACATTGGAAGGCCGTTAACCCATGCCTAATGTTATCATTTAGGTGTGTCCATAGGTTGAGGAGAAGCTCAAGTAGTTTAATTTTGAATGATTACTTGGTTGCATGTATGTATAAAACAAATTTTGATGTTTTTGAATAAATTTCTATATCCTATAGTCTTCAGGATGCATGCTTCACATGTAACATAGCACTGGTAATGCTTTAACGGTCTCATTACAAATCATAATTCCATAGTTTTTTGCTCTCATATTCAAGTTTGGAATGTGTACTACAACTTGAAGACAAAGTTTGTTGAATTCTGTTGAGCAATGCATAAGTTATGTGTCATGCAAGATATACAGAAAAATCCCTGAACTGAGCTCACAAAAAATGGCTACACCTAAGTAAACAATGACCCCTATAGAAAAAATGGCTACACCCAAGAAAACAATGACCCCTATAGCTAAATTTCGTATGTGCTTTATTAAATTATCATTATAGGCAATCCACACAATGAAGATCGCATAGCTATGAGTACAATCACACTAAGGCTTGCTTGGTGCCACATAATACTTGTGTTGTCTTATTACTTTTCCATTTTTTGTAGCTTTATTTTGTGAGTGAAAGAAAGAACACCTTGTAAGGGCTTGTCTAATAATATTGTTGAACGGGTCCATACTATGATCTAAGAACAGACCACCTCCATACCACTTAATATTTGAGAGAGCAATGCAATAGAAGACATCTTCGACAGGATTAGACCCCATTGACCCGTGAGAGTTAAATTATATTATGATTGTAAACTTATCCATTAGTCTTTTAATGTAAACAACCATTTAGAATTTAATATTTATATGCTCGCCATTCCAATTACAAAAAATGAACATTACCCAAGTGAGTGAGGAAAACCCTATAAGGAGCATGTTGCTCAGATTTAAAATTGCAAATAATGACTAGCTGACCTAGTGCATGTTGGGTTAAGGTTCATGCAGTATGCGTTGGGTTACTAAATTCGATATTGACAAAAGTACCAAGCCAAGAAGGATAAAAAAAGAGCTCATTGTGAGGCATCGGGAGCATCAGGACCTCATAATGTAATTTATTTCATATCAAAGCACAAGACGGTCAGGTAACACAAGCTATGAAGGATACCAAAGCAATGTTTATGACAAAGGCGATGAATAAATATTTTGCTAGGTCTAGCTTTGCTAGATCGATGATGTGATAAGAAGAAAAAGCACCCAATTGACTAGTAAGAACAAGCAGACATATGTGCCAAGATTTTAGAGTGGGCCTAGGAAAGGTAGCCGCTAGTGGTAGATTATAATGGTCCACTTAGACCACCAAACAAGACAAGGGTAGTGCTTAGTGAGGCAAGTGTCCCCAACTTCAAATTTGAAGATGCCTAATGAAATAGTAAAACACCCTAGTGTGGGAAGTAGTTCATCTTCTAGATTTGGATATGATCTCTAGGAAGATTTGAAGAACTAACCAATAAAGATGACGATTCAGTAGTTGCCCTCCCTAGTCTCGAATTTGATGCTCAAGTCAAATTTATATATCCAATTGATCAAGTTACCTAATTATCTTCAATCCCCCTTTTTTCCAAGAAGAAGAACAAGAAACTCTAAGTTTTTATTACTTATTGCAACCTCAATGTTGCTACAAAAATGGATCCATTTCCATTACCCTTTAATGACTCTATCATCGATGCAACTATGGGCACAAAATGTATTCATTTCTAGATGAATTAAATACCTATAACTAGGTACACATGGCCAAACAATATTAAGAGGAAATAGCCTTCATTACCAAAGAGGCATTTTCTCCTCTAATATCATAAAATTTGGATTGAAGAAATTCTCCCCTTGGCATTTTAGAGAATGGTCTAAGAATTTTTTGATGAATACTTGACTTCATTTATGTGGATCCTCCCTAATGATTTTAGTGTTTTTAGTGACCATGAGCTACACTTTAACCACCTTAGATTCTGCTTAACAAAATGTCAAGATGCTCAACTAGACTCCCTAAATGTAACCAAATGTGCCTTTGTGGTACAAAGTAAAATGTTCCTAAACCATCTCAAGGGGGTCACTCATCATATGTAACCCTATCACATGAGTTCAACATAAGGATATTTTTCATTTCTAAAATTTATAAAAATTAATTTACATAAGGGAGTATTTAAAATAATTTAAGTAAAAAATTACAGATTTGTATAGAAAAATGGTACATTTTATTAATGAAAATTTTGCAGATAAGGGAGTTTTTAAATATACCTTGAACGCATGTGATATAGAGGGTTTATACATAGTGACCCCCCTGAGTAAACCACATCATCTCCAAAGATAGAATTACCATGGATCGAAGAAAGGTAGACCTAATCTAAAAAGCTAACCGACCAACTAACAAAAAATTGTTAGCCTAAACTTTTAGCCAAGTTGAATGGCACAATTGCATGCTCTGATACCTCCCTAACATGGTGGAACTGGTCAATGAACAACTCAACAAGGATCCTATAGCCTAGTCAAAAGCATGTGACTTAGTCTTTTGATGCCTAAATTTGCTAGCACCCCCACTGTCCAACCACTAGATTCAATGAAATATTTTCATGTTTTTGTTGATGCTTCTAAAATTTCTATTAGTAGTGTTTGACGCAGGAACAATAGCTAAAATAGTACTAATCACTCTACTATGCCAATTGGACACTATCCAAGGAAAAAACAAACTAATTTACCATATAAAGAGAGAACCTTTGAATGAGTTATTTGGTCAAACAATTCCAACACTACCTCCCCAAAAACAAGTTTGTGTTCCACGTGGATCATTTGACATGTTAGACCTTCCAAGTAAGTTAGTCCTTTGGATCTTACTTTTACAAGAATTTGATGTACTATTGTGCATGTACTCTAGGTCCTTCACATGCCATCGTGGACTACCTCTCCTAATTGGAGAATGGAGAGATGCCAAATATCTTCACAACCAATTTCCTAGACATAAACCTTTTTGAAACTTTGAAGCCTTACCTTCCCCTTGACATGGTATGATGGCATATTCTAGTAAGTGGAAATAGGCATCCCAAGCAAATTCTATCGTGCGCCTAATGCAAGAAGCTCTCCCTACAAAATTTGAGATTTTGAATCATTACAGGATAGCTCTATAATTAAAGTATGGGTACTTTTCTTAGGCATTTTTTTCCACCACATGAGACCAAAGCAATATTGTGCAAAGCATATCCAAGCCTCTCTAGTGGACACTTCATCGAGGATGTCACTTAGGAAAGTGTTGCAGATGAGCTATGGTGGTTGAAAACCATGCCTTTAAGTATACTGGGCAATGTGATGTGTGCCAATGACTAGGATGGCCAACCATCCAACATTAGTGACCAGATGCCACACAACCCAAGTCCATTCTTCAAGGCATTTCAAAGATGGGGCCTTGAATTTGTCAGAGCATTCAAATTGGCAAACAATGTACTAGAAACTTGCACAATGCCCTAGTAGCTACTGACTAATGCACAAAGTGTGTTAAAGCACAAGCTTGCTATGCATAATGACTTGGCAACATCCATGGAAAATTTTCTTTATGAAATGATTCTAGCTAGATCTAGCTATCCGATAGAATTAATCACTAATTAGGATAGAAAATCTCCCAAATCGGATATTGAAGTGCTCTAGCTTCTTCTATAGTAGGTGGTAGCGGTCTCTTTTTGTTATTGATTAGCAGCGGATTCATTTTTCTCCCAGCCTATGCCCATTTTTTGGTTTATGTGTGGAGTATGTGGAATGGAGATTACTCTGTGACCTCTATTGTAATAACGTTATTGGCCATTTTGAATGGAATATATTACTATTGTATTTCAAAAAATGGTAGTTTCTTTCCACATGATCATCCACAAGAACTATGTACTACCCACCACAGGCCAATAGACAAGCAAAATCATCCAATAAGAGAAGAATGAAGAAGCTCATCTATGAGAATTGGATGGATTGGGATGAAAAGTTGTACTCTATCTTATGGGCTTTTTGGATAGAATTCAAAGTAGCCACCAAAAGAACATTGTTCTAATTGAATTTCTTCTACCAAGACTTTGAATTGATATGCTCGAACAACTATGTCCTAACAAATCTCTTTTCCATCAGATGGAGTAGCTCTAATAGTTGAGGGAAGACTAGTACATTAGTTTTCCTACATCACAAATGTAGTCCAACACTATTGGAAAAGTGGGTGGACAAAAACTTTAAAAGCCAATCTTTAAGGATTTAAATCAAGTAGTACTATTATGCTGATCCTATCTAGGCCTCCATTACCAAAATATCAAGCTCCTATGGGAAGGACGGTACTAGTTTATTAAGCAATTTTATGATACCATAGTTTATTAGGCACAGTGCAAGCAAAAAATGTTAAAAGCCAGTTAATGGCTATAGGTTTAGGCCCTATTTCAAGCACATGCAGCCTTACTCATTTCAAGATGAACCATAAAAAATGCAAGCTATCACTTGCACATGCATGGCTGTAGTCTCAATGTAATACAACCATTAAATGACACCCAAACCAAGATGATGTGTATCCATGCCTATTCTCAATTTTGCTTCAAAACAAATTCTACGCATTGCAGTTCAATTTTACTAGTGCTTATAAAATGTTTGAGATGGGCCTTGATTCAATGCAGCCTATGCACACTCTTTTGTTGCTAAAAATTTTTGTGCCTCTAACCATTATCCCTCTACTTGCAGTCGAGTAAAAGTTGCACATTCGTCACATAGACAAAAGAAGACAATGTGCAGCTTCTTAAATCATTGCCACACTAGCTTAGCAAAAGAGATTTCAAGTACATATGATAGCCAATATCCATACAAGAGTTACACTTTGCAAGCAATCATTAAAAAAGTATAAAGGATTATGGTAGATACAACACATAAATAAAAAATGACCTACATATTTCCTTTCCCTTTGCCACTTAAAAAACTGGATCACATTCAAACCTCATTAGAAATAACAACTCTTCAAATGCAACTAAAAGGAAAAACCAAGAAAAGAAATATACTTCCTAACAAACAACAACTTCTTTATTAAAAAATGATTGAGAACTATCCCAACTATTCATGTATTTCTTGCAGGTCTTTAACATTCCCTTGCAAAATAAAGAATTTGAATTCACATTTGAAACATTTTTAACAACAACATGGACTAAGTATTGGTCACATGACCTTTAAATAAAAAATAAATGCTCTTTATGCACAAAACAATTAAAACAAAAAAAAGTCTTGAGATTTTGCACGATGCATATGCCACTGCCACCAAAACATCATTACACATCCATGCTAAATAAAATTGAGGCTCATCTTATAGCAATTTGAATACCCTTTGCTAAATCTATGAGTTGACATATGAAGGCCAATATTTCTTGTAAGGAAGCATTGTTCAATGTTTTGGCACAAATGTTAATAAAGCACAACAGTCTCTCCCATGGTTTTGATTAGATGAAGACACTATATTGGTTGTGATAGATCAAAATTTGCAATAAAGGCACAATTACATGGTGGAATTCTTAGACCTACTTTGACAATGCGTGCTTTGAGAGAATTTCTTAGAAGCTCTTTATATGATAAAAATATAGTAGAACTTAAATTACTTTAGAACGAGCACATATAGAATCTACAAGAATAAAATTTAAACCAATAGAAGGTCCAGAGTCCCAAGACAACCAAAGTAGAATATTAGAAGATGATGTTAGGATAGACACTTTGGTGCGTGGATATACACTCTCATGGGGCGCAGTACTAAGAAAGGCTCTCATCAGATGATACACTCTCAAGGGGTGCAGTACTAAGAAATGCTCTATCACGTGCATTCAAGGGGTATTAAAAAAACCCCTCAACTATGACTTTTCCCGTAGTAAAAAATCCCTCTTTAATTATGAATTAAGTGATCATTTTCTAAATTTGAATTAAAAACCCCCTACTATTATTATAATCTTGTAATTCATCATGGTAGCTCTTTGTGAAGGTTCCCCCATGCTAAGCATATTCAAAGACAAAATTTGTGACAATATGGTATTCCCTACAATGTTTAATGGATGTCCATGCACCTATAACATGGCCCTTCAAATTTCTTACCAACACATGGGGCTCACTAATAAGGACAAATGGTTTGCTATATCATAAAGTTTCCTTTTTTCAAGATTGTAATGAGCATTTTGGACCAAAATGCACTCACCCACCTGGGTTCATTTGTGAAAGAATCAATTGCAAGGCAGAACTCATTCATATTAGAGATGCTCCTCTAGACACAAACATGGAGAAACTTTTGGAATCAAAACTAGGTTCCATGACTATACTACACTCCAAATAATAGCAGACTACAAGCCAAGCTTAAAGAAAAACGTCTACATAATGATATAACAGCTAGGCCCACCTCTATTCTTTATTATGTTCTCAGCTATAGAGAGACCTCCGAGAGACTGTGGCAACCCTTGGTCAATTTCTTAAAGCCTTGCAAAATAACAAAACAAGCCCAGAGGCTGACAGCTATCCTAAACACATTCAAAATCCTATTCCATCGGACTTATCACAAATTCCCAATACTATGTTCATAGACTTTAGGCAATCAAAGTCCTCTTGAAATAAGATGCTTCTATCCTAGGAACAAATTTAGACTATTTCTTTGTCCTAAATGTTCCAAAATAAAGGTAGCCAACATGACCACTCTAGAATGTGTCCTCTAATGAACAAATAGTTTTGTTGATACATACAATACATCAAACATCTAGCAACTTGACCTAGCAAACAAAGAACTACAAAATCATAGGAAGACATGCCACAAAAGAAATAAACTTTTTTGCTTCAACTTCTCACGCCCACCTATGCACAAAACACAAATCCTGCTCCCATTTAGACCATGGGATTGTTGATATCTCTATTAAAAAGAACTTCAAGAAAGTTCTCCATCTCTATCACAACCCTTTTAGAACTCTTGGACTTTAGAATATTCTTTCTAGAACTTGAATTGTCCGAAGTTGACTCGATATTAGCCTTGCATGGAAACATTTCTCAACCCACATTCTTAAGGTACCACCCAAAACACATGTACACTAAAAATTTCAATCTGACCTTGTCAAAACTATGGAGTGCCATGTCAAATTTTTTGTTGAAACAACAAGGACTTGGGGGGTTAACCACACAAAATTTTAGTGTACCATGTGCATTCAAAAGGAGGGGTATTTTCATTCCACTTTAGAAAAATACATAGTACCTTTGTACTCCGTTCTTGAAGCAAAATGTTATAGTACAAGTTGACTACACTAATGCTGCCAAGGGCTAAAACAGAACCAAGATGTTTCCAATCTCCTCAATACCGCTCCTCACATACTACAAGCATCTAATGTAAGATATAGGACCTGCAGTAAATTAATTCAAATCCCTGATAATCCAAAAACCACTGATGGTTTACACCTATATGTTAGTCTCAAAGATGGATTCATGATCATTGATATCTTCTCAGGATATGTAGACATAAACGATGGGCTAGCTAATGTTGCCCATGGGATTTTTAGACACTCACAAGCACACCAAAAGACGTCCATATTTAGGGTTGAATTCCACAATGCAAACATTGGGAACCATGCATGTTGCAAATAATAACTTCCTCTATTCAAAGAATATCCCAAGTATGTGGACTTCTATTCTGCAAATAATCAATGAATTAAAAACCATGTAAGTACTATCTCTTGCACTCGATTCCCAATCCAACCAGTTTCAAGTAGAATAATGCAAGGCCTTTCAATGGGTTCCTTAGCCTTTGATTAGTCAAACATCAAAGAACATGGCCTTGTATACACTGCTTTGTCGAGTGCGCGATCAATTGAACCTATCCCTCCTCAAAAAACTTTAAAAAAACACATCAAGGTGAATGGAAAAGTCCCCGAAGAAATCAACCACCTTAAACATGTTAAGGTGAATGGAAAACTAACACATCAATGTGACCATGCACTTGGCCATTACACCAAATTAACTTCTCAATTCAAACAATCCGTAGACCAACTTTACAATCCCTCAATGCAGTGTCATTCCAGTCACATGTATTGGACATCCACTCAAGTAATAGCTATGTAGTAGCAACAATCCTTTGCCTACAAGAAATCCATGTGTTGTAGACACATCGCATATGTCTTCTACATTTGCATTGCATTTTAATAATAGAATGCCTATGAACTGCAATATATTACAAATGAGAGCTCAAACTACTCAAGGAACACTAACACTTCCAACCAGGGGTTTAATGCTTGCTCTCTACATTTCAACCCAAAAAAATTAGAAGTCCTGGCAATAATTGACATCTACAAGACAACTAGGGCTACAACACACATTCTCCTCCAATCCCTCAATCAAATGCTCATGACAATGGCTAACATAGATTCTGGGTGACTTCCACATTAACTACAACACAACAAGCACAAGCCTCACACAACTTCATCGATTCATGTCAAGCCACAATATGAAATAGCTAATTAACACACTAACAAAAACCTGCGGTTCAACTTTTTATAACATTTGGACCAACACATCTTTCAACAATAGACAATGCACTAAGAACGTCATGAGATCATTCACTACTGTACACAACGCTTACAACGTGCGTTCAAACCACCAATAACATACGATCCTATGAATGTTAATCACCTTGTTTCAAAAAATTGAGAGAATGACTTTTGGAAAATATGAAATCAGAAAGGAACCACGTTGCACGCAATCTGAATATTGGAGGCGCGGCCTGATACGAGGGGGACATGTCACATGTCGGAGGGTGCTGATCGCGACTCGTCGAGAGTCGAGAGCACATGGAAAATGGGATGGCAGAAGACACGGGGACTCAAAAGATTAATGCTCGGAAATCTACAGCGGTGCATTCATCGCAAGTTTCAAATTTCCATGCTCATTGTGGCGATAAGAAGCAGACACAAGCGCGGCAAGGGCCATTGGGCATTGCATTCATCTCAAGTTTCAATGCCCTCTTGTGGCGGCAAGAAGGAGACACAAGCGCGGCAACGGCATTGTACTTTGGGCTTCATCAAGCAGGTAGACCGTAGCAGCGATCTTTATGATGCTTGATGTGCATGCAGAAACATCCATCATTGGAATTTGGTACTTCAGCGATGCTTTCGACATTGTAGCTTTACACCCAGGGACCACACGACGATGGATGTTGCGAAGTCGATTCCTTCCCGGGCCATGATGATCCAGGGGATGTTTGTTAATAACGGACACCCAAACAAATCGAACTGTCTATCGAAGGTGCGATGCCGAAAGCTAAGACGCAAACAAATGCCATGTTGATATATTTAACGTTTCTCGACCAAACAAGTTGAATACATTCAAAAGGCCTGCCGTGGAAGCTTAGAAAAGAAGAAGAAGAGGAAGAGGAGAGAGAGAGAGAAAGGGGTAGAGAGAAAGGGGGGAAAAAAAAATGCGGAGAGAGAGAAAGCGGGAGAAAAAATG
The DNA here is from genome assembly GCF_047967505.1 of Dipteris shenzhenensis. Taxonomy (NCBI): domain Eukaryota; kingdom Viridiplantae; phylum Streptophyta; class Polypodiopsida; order Gleicheniales; family Dipteridaceae; genus Dipteris; species Dipteris shenzhenensis. Next base: position 41,304,299 of record NC_141598.1, on the reverse strand, counting down.
GGAACCAAAATAGCACAAAATCCACATCATTTTCCTTTTCTTAAACAGAAACACCTTTACTAAAGCCTTCCCTCCTCAGGGCAAGGCAAAAATGATAATATATGAAACGGGCTATCACCCCATGAAGGATCCCAAAAGGACAGGCAGCCGTAGATGCAATTGGCCGATGGGGATGCTATCAATTTGGGAAGAAGATGCAAAGCAACCATTGGAAAGAAAATGCAAAGTGGTCAGTGGAAGCTGTTGCGAAATTAGATAAGCAACACGAACCATCATTGATTTTAAAGAAACAACCCCAAGAGGAGATGCTAGATACCTTCCATGAGGTAGTATCATCTCCATATAACTATAGATTAGATTATTCCCCTAAGGGGAGTGCAATCTCTCTATTATACCTTCTCTCATTTCTTGCTTAATCAGCTTCTTGCATATTGCTTAGTGAACTCCCAGGATCCAACTGTGCATTAACAACTCCTATGTAGGCCCTTTTTCAAAAATTCCACTCCATTGGGTCCCAAAACCTCAAATAGAATCCAACAATATCTAGTGCATTTGAACTAGGTGATTTCTCCTTCATTTGTGTAAGAGAATCGGTAATGCCATCTTCTAATAACTATGTTTCAAGTTCATATCTTTGAGTCATAGGCAATGTCATCATGATCTAAAAACCACAAAATGCAATGGTTGTGATTGTGATACAACTTTGCAGTTCCATTTTTCACTTTGCTCACATCACGAGCTTTTATTTCCCATGGCACTCTGGTCACTCCATCAAACCATACCGAATGTTGTTTAAGCGGTAGACCAAAACCCTTCAACCATTCATGGACGAAGCATGAAACAATGTTTCACAAAAGTCTAGTGTCATCCTTCTTATCATCAAGATATGTAGAAGTGATGGGTTTTGTGGATGTCACATGTAATACAAAAGTAGGAAATGCAAACAAAGATTGTTATTTGGCTAGAATACCAATGCATGGGATGTATCTCATTTTTCTCCTTGAATCTATAGTTTTCAACATAATCTACGCATGATAGAACCATATCCTCGGGGAACATTATCAAAAACCTTTTATATTTCTCTGCTTGCCATCTGTACCCAAAATTGTGCCTAATAAAATCCACTATGTGAGCATTGAACTTAATCAATAAGTTCCCTAGAGAATGAGTCCTTGTGTGTTAAAGCCTTCCTTTTCTTCTTCTTCCCATCAATAGTAAATTCTGCTTCTATGTCTTCAAAAATCTTCACATCTATAGGGTGTTCATTGAATGATTTCTCAACTGAACATACTAGCAACATTCAAGGTCCATGGTCATTGCATTCTCCAATGACACATTTTAGAGCATGGAAAGTAAAAGTTGTTGGTTTTGCGCACAAAACAGACTCCCAAAATGATGTTACACACCTGTAGGAATTATTTCTAGACTTGCATCCTTTTGAATAGCCATACACCATTGAAATACCACAACCACATTGACATGCACATCAATGCAATCCAAAAGGGTCATTATTTTCTTGGGTGTAGCCATTTTTGGTGAGGTTCAAGGACTTTTCTATATATAGGTATCTTGCATGACCCATAACTTATGCACTGCTCAACGGAATTCGGAAAACTTAGTCTTCAAGTAATAGTACACATTCTAAAATTGAACCTGATGTTACATACTTGTAGGAATTATTTCTAGGCCTACATCCTTTTGAATAGCCATAAAACATAGAAATACCACAACCACATTGACATCCACATCAATGCAATCCAAAAGGGTCATTGTTTTCTTGGGTGTAGCCATTTTTGGTGAGGTTCAAGGACTTTTCTGTATATAGGTATCTTGCATGACCCATAACTTATGCATTGCTCAACCGAATTCGAAAAACTTTGTCTTCAAGTTGTAGTACACATTCTAAAATTGAAAATGAGAGCAAAAAATTATAGAATAAGGATTTGGAAAAAGACTACTAAAGATTACAAGTGCTATGTTTCATGTGAAGCATGCATCCTGGAGACTATAGGATATAGCAATTGATTCAAAATTATCAAAATTTTGTTCTATACATACATGCAACCAAGTAATCATTCAAAAGTACACTACGTGAACGTCTCCTCAACCCAAGGACACACCTAAATGAGAACATTAGGCATAGGTTAATGGGCCTCCAATGTTGTGCTAAAGTGATGCATACCCATTTGAGGACACACTCCATAATTTTTTTTTGATTTGTTGAAAACTAAAACAGATTGAAAATTTGGAATCCAAACTAGTGAGACTACTGCATGGTGGTCTTAAAACATTGATAGTTGTTGGCATTGGTATGTAGATTTACCCTAAAATGGAAGAAGTTGGAAAAATGCAATTTGTGCATGTGAAACGATATTTTAATAAATCCAACAATATTTACAATGTTGAATTGTTTATTTTTCCATGCACTTGCTTGCTATAGGGCTCATAAGCATGCCAAAGGTCATGTTGAGATATTGAGCTCCACTCATGATATGCCAGGGTGACCATTGTGCATTTATCTCACCAACTTGTTAACCGCAGCTGCGGTTGGTACACCGCCCATGAATAATAGCTGGATGAGAGCTATCTTTATGTACTCTACTTAGTGGCTTAGTTAGTATGCGACCCCAGTCGTAAGGATTGGTATACCTCTCTACATCTGGTAGGGAATGACATCCTGGTAGGAGTCAGCAATAATGCAAAATGTCCAGCAAAAGGAAAAGGTATGATTGCTCTCAAATCAGATGGAGTTGTAAGACAATTATCCGATGTTCTTTATGTGCCAAACATCAAGAAAAACTTGTTGTCCATTTTTGCGATCACGGATCGGGACCTCAAAGTCACTTCGATAAGAATGATGCACAGATTTTGCATCTTCAAGGGAAGGTCGTTGGTAAAGGTACACGGCGCAACAACATCTATGAACTCTCAGGTTTCAGTGCTCGAGCCAATGTGAGCAACAGTAAGCTGTGGCATGAGAGGTTTGGTCATCTAAACCTTAGTTCTTTAAAGGAGATACATAAAAGTGGAATGATTGCAGACCTACCAGAAATTACAGATCTGCCCGATGTATGTGAAGCTTGCATGATGGGCAAGCAACATCGACAGCCATTTCCTAAAGAGGCCAGCAGGGCAAAGGCTCCTCTAGAGCTCGTTCATACGGACCTCTGCGGAAAGATGGAGATGGAAGCTTTGGGTGGTTCCTACTACTTAATGACACTGATCAATGACTACAGTAGAAGGATATGGATATACTTCCTGAAGACTAAAGATGAGGCCTTTGGTAAGTTCAAAGAATGGCATGTAATGGTCAAGAAAGAATCGGGGGGGAAGTTGAAGAAGCTGAGATCAGACAAAGGTGGTAAGCTCACATCAGGTGAATTCGAAAGTTACTACAAAAGTCACGAGATCAAGAGGCAAAAACCCCCACCACATACACCACAGCAAAATGGAGTAGTAGAGCGCAAGATGTGCATCATCTGCAAAATGGATAGGAGTATGATGAAAGGGAAAGATTTGCCAAAGACTTTCTGGGCAGAAGCTTGTAACATGACAGTTTACATTCTGAATCGTAGCTACACAAAGGCTATGAACAAGATGACTCCACTGTAGGTTTTTTCTGGTAAGAAACCTTCAGCTACACATTTCAAAGTTTTTGGCTATGACTATTTTGTGCATGTCCTTTATGCCAATAGGACCAAATGGGAACCGAAGAGCCGAAAATGTATTTTCTTGGGCTACAGTGAAGAGGCAAAGGGTTACTGCCGCTATAATCCTGCTACCAAGAAGGTAATAGTAAGTTACGATGTGGTCTTTTCAGAAAAGCCGCATCGATTGGAGGAGGATGCTTCCTTCCCAAACAACCAAGACCAAGATATCCATCCAGTACAACCACTAGTAGCAGACCAAACTCCCCCAACAGTGCTTGGGAGGATTCAAGATGATAAAGAAGAAGAGGAAGATGAGCCTGTAGAACCACAATGGCAATGACCATTCCCGAAGTGGGTAAAGTAGCTTTTGGATGGCAGAGAACCTCCAGCCATTGAGGAGGCACCATTTGAACACCGCCGGTCCAAGAGATTAGAGGAGTAAAGAAGGGCGTAGGAACACATAGTCAACTACGCTTTGATGACAGAGGTGATCCGTGCTGAAGAACCCAAGTGTCTTGAAGAGGCATAGGGTGATGATAGGTGGATGGAGGCTATGCAGTCGGAGTATGGCTCCATAATAAAGAACAACACATGGGACCTTGTCGATCGACCACCAAAACGCAAGGTAATCAGCACCAAGTGGGTGTACAAGACCAAGTACAAGTCCGACGACATGTTGGATAAGTAGGCAAAGGGATTCACATAGGTACATGGTTTTGATTATCAGGATACCTTCGCTCCCACAGCTCGACTAACCACAATTCGCAGTGTTTTGGCCTTAGCAACACAAGAAAGTTGGCCCGTGTTTCAGATGGATGTAAAATCCACCTTTCTAAATGGAGATCTCAAGGAGGAGGTATACGTGGAACAACCATCAGGATTTGTGATCCCCGGTGCAGAAGCTAAAGTCTGTAAACTGAAGAAGGCACTTTATGGGCTAAAACAGGCCCACGAGTGTGGTACCAGCAGATTGACGCCTACTTTCTGCAAAATGGGTTCAAGAGGAGCCCATCTAATGCAAATTTGTATATCTACAAAGAAGGAGGTAGGTGTATGATCATGGTTCTTTATGTGGACGACCTTGTCATAATAGGGAACCATGAAGAGAAGATCTCGCAGACAAGTAGATGCTAGGAAGAGAGTTTGAAATGACAGACCTCGGACTGATGCATTTATGTTTGGGGATTGAAGTTTGGCAAGATCCAAAACAGATCTTCATCTCACAACTGAAGTATGCTAGAGAGATACTGAAGGCATTTGGCATGGCTGAGTGCAAGACAGTTGGCACCCCTATGAAGGTTGATGTGAAGCTCTCAAAAGAGGATTCATCACCACTGGTGGATGAAGTAAAGTACAGAAGCTTGTGGGCAGTTTGATTTACTTATGCAACACGCGGTCGGACATCAGTTTTGCGACTGGTGTACTAAGTAGGTTTTTCAATAAGCCCCGGGAGAATCATTGGAGGGCAGGGATGTGGGTGTTGAAATACATCAAAGGCACACTTGATTGTGGCATCACCTCTATTAAGGGCAACACCTTGACTAGATTCTATGACTCAGATTGGGCAGGAGACATGGATAGTAGGTGATCAATGATAGGTTACTATTTCTCACTTGGATCTAGAGCTGTGTCATGGGTCAGAAAGAAGCAACCTACAATTGGTCTTGCTTCTACCAAGGCTTAGTACAAATCAACATGTTTTGCTTCTTGTGAGGTAGTGTGGTTGAGGAGGATTTTAGGGGACATGGGTGCAATGCAAAATAAGCCTACACAATTATCATGTGACAATCAGAGTTGCATGGCAATTGCCAAAAACCCTGTGTTCCATGCTCGCATAAAACACATTGAGATTGAATATCACTTTGTACGCGAGCTCATCATGGATGGAGAGGTCAACTTGGTGTATTGTCCGACTACAAAGAATGCTGTGGACATCTTCACAAAGGCTCTTGGAAGAGACTTGCTGTATAGTCATCTTCATTGACTTGGCATTGGGCCAAAAAAGTAGTTCACTTGCGGGTGGACATTGAGGGGGGGTGTTAGATATCAATGCTCCACTCTCATGTAACTATGCGGGAACCAGCTAACTCTACTTGTGAGCCCCCCATATGAGGAGGGCATTTGAGTAGCTAGGTTATCCAATAGGTCTTGGTTTGGACACCAGATGGGGGCCAAGTGTGGCATGATGGCTAGATGGCTTTAGATAGAGTTGGCACACTGCCAACTAGGCCACATGCAAGTGTGGGAAGGCATCCCATGACTGACTGCACTGAGAGTAGACAGAGCATTTCCCAGGGCAGCCCACTCTCAGGTTGCGAGGCGTGTTTGGGGTCCCAGATGATCCCAGATGGCTCTGGGTCAAACGCTCTGATGAGTGGTCAGTGGCCTATTTCAAGACAGACCTCTAGGTGGCTGTTTTGGTTGACTGAGTTGGTGTCCCGACTAGGTCTAACTGACTACGACTGGTGGCTATATAAGAGCAAGCTCGTGAAGCCCATAATCATCACTAGCTATAGCAACCCTGATTCCTTAGCATCCAGCATCCGTCCTCTACTGTTTTCAGCATGCCATCAAAGCTTCTCACATAGAAGCGCATGGCTGGGAGGTAGCACCATCTATTGTACCACTTCTACAATAATCAAAATTTTTATTCTCCATACTATCAGCTTTTCTCTCTTGCATACGAGATCCTATTATCTGTCGAACACACGTTGTATTATTTCTTACAAGCCAGCACAAATCCAATTTTCAATCAAGTATTATGCACAACCATCAAAAAATAGTATTTGAGGTGTGTTATTCAAGTGCGCACATATTGAATGGACATGATACCTTGCACTCATGTCAATTTCACCTTTTTTTAATCTTGTGCCAAGTATTGTGTCCATTGGATATGCTTTGGTGGATGGTCAAACTCACTACAAACTCTATTTTTCACTAAGTTTCATGCACAACACAACTGCCAAAAAAAACATGGTCTGAGGTGTGTTATTCGAGCGCGCACATACCCAATGGACATGATATTGTGTGCAGCATCAATCCTGCATATTTTGATGCATGTAAAAATTATCATGCCCATCGGATATGCTTTGGATGGTCAATGTTGCCACAAACCTCGTTTTTCACCACAAGTAATATGCACAACCGCCAAAAGAAACTATCTGAGATGTATAATAAGAATGCACTCATACTTAATGGACATGATACTTTACACATGTGAATCCAACCTATGTTGAGGTGCATGTAAATTATCGTACCCATCATATATGCTTTGGATGGTCAAACTCTCCACAAACATCGTTTTTCACCAAGTGTTATGAGAATCTGAGGTGTGTCATTTGAATGTGCTCATACTTGACGGGCACGATACTTTACACACATTTTCTATAAGCTGGAATTTGAAAATTCTAACCATATAGATTACTTTATATGGCTTATGCCGATCAATTTGAGTACTTGGAGGGCTAAAATTGGGTCTCATACGAGGAACTTATGTTAATTTTGGGGCTAATTTATCACATTTCAAGTTTGAAATATTAGCTAAACTAGAAGGGTTTTGAAAGGGGGGGGGGGGGGGGGAAGAAGAAAGGTGGGAGGGGAAGGGGGCGAAGGGTGGAAAGGGGGAAGGGGGGAGGGGAATGGGGGGAGCAGAAGGGGGAATGGGGGAAAGGGGGGAATGGAGGAAAGGAGGGAATAGGGGAATGGGGAATGGGGGGGAGGGGAATGGGAGAAAGGGGGAATGGGGGAAGGGGAAGGGGGAAAGGGGGGAATAGAGGAAAGGGGGAATGGGGTTTAGATTTAAGGTATAGGTTTTAGGGTTTAAGTTATAGGAAATAGTGTTTACAGTATAGGAATTTGGGTTTAGGCTATAGGGATCAGGGTTTAGGATTTAGGGCATGGGGTAAAGATTAAAAGATTAGCCACACTAGTTTGGAGAAGCTCCTAAATTTGTCTTTGGGAAAATATTATCCCTTAAAAATTTATCTTGGGGAGGGTAGGGAAGAAAGGAAATTAATGGAATGGAGGAGAGGAAAGAGGGGGGGGGAAGGGGGAGGAGAAAAGGGGGAGGGGGAGGAAAAGGGGAGGGGAGGTAAAAAGGGGAGAGACAGGGGGGAGGAGGGGGGAAGGTGGGAAAGGGAGGGGGAAAGGGGGGAAGGGGAAAGGGGGGGAAAAAGGGGAGAGGGGGAGGAATGGGGGGAAGGGGGGAAGGGGGGGGGTGGAGGGGAAGGGGGGAAGGGGGGAAGGGAGGGGGGGAAGGGGGGAAGGGGAGGGGGGGGGGGGGGGTGAGGGGAAGGGGGGATTGAGCAATGGGGAATGGGGAAGGGGGGATGGGGAAAAGGGGGGAATGGGAAAGGGAAGTTTGAATTTTAGAGTGGGAAGTTTGAATTCCTTGAGGGAAGTATATTCACTCTCACCTCTCCCTCTCCCTTTTCAATCACACCCTCCCTCTCATCGTGTTCCCCTTCCTTCCCTTCCTCTCTTTCCTTACCTTCATTCCTTCCCCCTCTTCTTTCCTCTCTTTCCCTCTCCATTCTCTTCCCTTCCTCCTCGTCACCCACCTATCTAATTAAATTTATTTTTAAAAAATTATTGCTCCCTCCTCTACTCTTCCCTTCCTCTCTCCCTCTCCCTTCCTCTCTCCCTCTTTCTTGTACTCTCGCTCCTATCAGATGAAAACATAAAAACAAGCTTTTTTTTTCATATTTTAAAGGAGATGAAACTAAAATTATAAAATTTAACGCAACTTAGATAAGTTACACGAAAAAATAAGATTCAACAGTTGTAAACTCTCTTAATATTTATATTGGTGTTAACAAAAACCTTCGAAAGTTACAGTATTAAGGAAATTCTCACAATATTTATAAAGGTGTTAACAAACACCAAAAGTTACAATAAGCCTGAGATAAGTTACACCAAAAAATAAGATTCAGTAGTTGTAAACTCTCTTAATATTTATAATGGTGTTTAGGAGACAACTTCAAAAGTTACAAGTGGATGTAGCAAACTCTCACAATATTTATAAAGGTGTTGACAAACATCAAAAGTTACAATAAGCCTCTCACTAGAAGGCAAATCTATTTTCTCAAGCCACACGTGAAGATATCTCACTTTGAAACTATGTTAGCTCTCTCCTAGATGAATGCAATTTATCTATTTCACTAGAAGTCATACTTATTTTTTCTTTCTCCTCCTCTAAGCCCTTGAGACAAGCAAAGCCATCCTTCTCATACTGGGTTAACGGAGCTGGATTTTGCTTTCTCTCCTCTCTCTTTCCCTGGTTCTTGGCAATCCATTATTTGCTGCTACTAATGGCTTGCTCAATGGAATCGATTACTTCAAAAAGATCCATGGAAACGAGAGGAGAAAGGTAATGAAAGCGACGAAGGTAATGAGAGGAGGTAAGACAAGATGGAAGGAGTATGCTTGAGGAGAGAACGTAAGGCTGCAAGCAAGATGGAAGGAGTAAGCTTGAGGAGAGGAGTAAGGTAAGAAGAGAAAAGTGGAAGAAGTGTTTGTTGTGGGCAAGATGTAGAAGACGAATGACTAGAGAGGAATTTATTGAACTGTAGACTCATAATGTGAGATGAAAGATTTAGAATAAAGAATTGGGAGAGGATGAGATGACTAGATTGTGTGAAGTAACAGATGCAAGACCATAATGCGAGACATGTGAGACGGTAGATTTTGAGTACATTGAAATCTATAAAATAAAGTGATGGAACACAAGAATGATATCATTATTTAATAAGTTAGACTTGCAGATGCAAGACCGTAATGCGAGACATGTGAGACATGTGAGATGATAGATTTTGAGTACATTGAAATCTATCAAATAAAGTGATGGAACACAAGAATGATATAATTATTGGATTCTCATCATGAGATATTTATTGCATATAATAAGTTAGACTTCGAAAAAAGTAAAACCGATTTAATAAATTTAGAGAGGTGAGTTGTCCATTGAGTGAAGTAAAAAATGAAAGACTATAAATGTGAGAGACACATGAGATGATATATTTTGAATCAGTTTAAATCTATGAATTAAAGTGATTGAAGACAAGAATAATACAATTATTAGACTCCCTTCTTTCATCCATCCTAGTCCTTCTACAAGCACATTCTTCGTTCATCACTCTTAATTTATCATCTCTCCACCCACCATGGATGTCCTTGGCATCATCAGAGACGTGGAGTCTAGAATCGACAGTCTCAAAGAATGGATTGCTGACCAAGGAGCAAGGAGAGATGCAAGAATTCGACAAGGCTCTCCACTAACACGGATGGAGAGAGAGAAATTTGATGCATAACGGCAGACAAAGAGGGAGGAGACTCAAAAGACAGCAGAGAGTGAAAGACTTTTACAATGTATTATAAAAGCATGACAAGATCTCTTGGACTTCTTAAGCAACCTACGTTATCAAAGCACTCGATATGGCCGATTTGATCGAGATGCTGAAAGAACAATAAGGGCCTCCCAAAGAGATTATAAAGAAACAATCTGTGACTGCTTGAATTTCTTCCTTCATTGTAATTATGTTGAGGATACGGACGTAAAGTCCATGGAAAATTGGGTTGTTGTGACAAGATAAGAGATACTAATGATGAGATCTTCTAGTGTGATCTCGGCTTGTGTGGCTTGTAATTGCCATTAATCTTATTTTGTATTCTCTGCAACAAGTCTGGTAGGGCTGAGTAGATCATATTAGAATTGCTAATATAATTTATTTTTTAGTAGCAAATTCTCATGCAGTGTGGCTCTTATGACTCTATAATGTTATAAACTTTGACCCTATAGTATGGTTTGAGTTATCTTATTGTTTTTAGTTGCAAGTTCAAACAAAATAACATTGTGAGAGAAGGAAAACAAGTCAAACATTTAATATGTATCCATGATGAATGCCCATTATGTATTCACATTTAATACAATCAACCAAAATAACATTTTGAGCAACAAAATCACAAACACAAAGTTTTGCGACTTCGCACTTTTACATGCATCACTTGCTAATAAAGTTTTTCTACTTCAAAAAATAACTCATATACATGCTAAACCCCATCATAAAGCTTCACAATGAAGTGGATTTTGATGCTTCTTGTGGACTCCATTGTGATGCTTTGGAAGTAGACTCTATCTCTCGAGGCTTTGATGCTTTAGGCATATATGGACTCTTCCTTCATGCATAGAATTTGTCTACTTCCAAGTGTGGACTCCGTTGTGATAGTTTAGGCATAGAATCCAATGGAGGTTTGATTCCCTTGGCATATATTGAATCTCTGCTTTTGAGTGTGGGGTAGATGGTGATTCCTTGGGCATAGACTCCTCGGGAGGGTGTGATGTCCACAACATAGAATGAGTTTCTACTTCCACTTGTGGACTTTCCTGGGATGCTTTGGGTGTAGAATCCCCAAAATGGTATGATTCTTTGGCCATAGATTGAGTCTCTACTTCCGTGATGGACTCCCTTCTAATGCTTTAGGTTTATACTCCCCGAGGATATGTTGAATCTCAACTTTTGCAGCAGCTGGAGTCGATTGTGATGCTTCAGGAGTAGACTCCTTCAAAGGTTGTGATGGCTTGGGAGTATATTGAGTCTCTACTTCCTTGAGAGTCTTTGATGCAGACTTAGGTGTCTCAATTATTTTAATTGAATATTGAGCAATTATGGATCGAACAATATGAGCCATAAATGTATATAGTTCTACATCGAAATATGTAGATATTGAGGATTGTGAGCACTTCACATCAAATCTTTCATCGAGGAGCAACTTGTAGCACACTCTTCACCCACAACTATATGGATCATTTTGCTCTACAACCTTCCATCGGTGTAAGTCCATTGCTTCTTGCAAGTCACCATCATAGTTTGTGACTTGTTCGATTGCACTTATTAACCTTGATGTGAACCTATCCATCATAACATACAAGGGAATGAATAAGTGCATCGCAAAAGATATATACCATGAAAGTTACAATGCATTAAGAGTAAGTGTACCACGAAAGTTATATACTTACGCTAACACATTGCCATGATATCTTGGCATTGAATTGCCAAAATAGCATTTATTGGCTTGTAGGTCCAAAGCTACCAAACTCCAATGTTTCCTGCATGACCAATTAAGAATCTTTATTATTTGACTCCATCTTACATCTCGCAAAAGTAAATATGAGGTTGCCGTGTCACTTACGTCTCATTATATGGAAAAACAATAACTCATACATTGTCCATATTGAGAGTTTGCAGCTAGATGCAGATATCTTCTAGTGACTTTGTAGTGTTGTTGAGCCATTAGAAAGAAGGGAATCTACGATATATACACACTTTGCAAAATTTATAGAAAACCAAGATATCATCAAATTGCCTCAAAAAATAACCAAACATTAGCTCATTATATTTAATCAATATATAAATACTAAGCCAAGATAGAAGAAAATAACCAAACATTAGCTCATTAGATTTAATCAATATATAAATACTAAGCAAAGATAAATTGTGTATCAAACCTGAGGGCGGCCATTATGACTTTATCATTAACCTCTTTTCCTCGATATCTCAGGAATTGAAACTCTTCTAAAATGATAGATATTGAGGTCGCTATCCAATCACAACCTGAATATCAAAGTTGCTTCCTATTTCTTGTAGCTTGGATAAATCTGTAGAATTCTTAAGTGTGAGCCACGCCATCATCATATCCTGTGAGTTCCCATAGAAGCAAAGTAGTCGACTCTCTATATCAGGAAAGTCTTTCGGTGATCCTTTTATTGTCATAAATATTTCACTTTCAGTTTTTCCAGCACTCACCATATCAATTAAACTTGAAGGTAATATTGTGGCCTTCCTGACTTCAAATCCACATGAACTCATTTCTTCTTCCTTCCCCTCTGCCATCTGTAAAAAATACAAAAGCTTATGAGATTGATAGGTTATAGTTAAATTAATGCCGGTAAAAGAAAAGTAAAGGGTCATACTAGAATATGTGTACGTGATTTCTTTGAGTAATCTTGTGAACTAAGAAGATCATCCATGTCATCATCTGCATCACCTTTGTCTTTATACGGGGAGCCATCAAGATCTTCCATGTCGTCATCTCCAATACTCTTACGTTCCACCTCTTTCTCGTAGCCAATATTTAGATCAGCTTACAAGTGGAAGTGTGCCATGCAAGCCTTTAGTTCAATAATATTAGTGGAATATGCTTTTCTGAGAAGATCTTTGAAAAGATATTCCATCCGTAATAGGGTGACCTCCCAATTAGGTAGTTGCAAGTATTCCAACATTGTAATCAAAAGACTTCCACTTTTTGGAGGACATTCATAGATTTTGGAATGCACTTGATGATGAGAGGACCTGTGGATTTCTTTCTCCTCTAGCATGAGACGCAAATCCATGTGAACTCATTTCTTCTTCCTTCCCTCTACTTTCTATAAAAAATACAAAAGCACAGGGGAAGGTAATATTGTGGCCTTCCTGACTTCAAATCCATTTGAACTCATTTCTTCTTCCTTCCCCTCTACCATCTATAAAAAATACAAAAGCTTGTGAGATTGATAGGTTATAGTTAAATGTAATGCCGGTAAAAGAAAAGTAAAGGTACTGGGATATGTGTCTGTGATTTCTTTGAGTAATCTTGTGAACTAGGAATATCATCCATGTCATCGTCTACATCACCTTCGTCTTTATACAAGGAGCCATCAAGATCTTCCATGTCATCATCTCCAATCCTCTTATGTTCCACCTCTTTCTCATAGCCAACATTTAGATCAGCTTGCAAGTGGAAGTGTGCCATGCAAGCCTTTATTTCAATAATATTAGTGGAATATCCTTTTCTGAGAAGATATTCAAAAAGATATCCCATCCGTAATAGGGCGACCTCCCAATTAGGCAATTGCAAGTATTCCAGCATAGTAATCAAAAGACTTCCGTTTGGAGGACATTCATAGATTTTGGAGTGCACTTGATGCTAAGAGTGTAAGAAAACAATACAATGTCTATGCTCAACAGATAACAGGATCTCGTATGCAAGAGAGAAAAGTAGATAGTATGGAGAATCAAAATTTTGATTACTATAAAACTGATACAATAGATGGCGCTGCCTCCCAACCGTGTGCTCCTGTGTGAGAAGCTTCGATGGCATGCTGGAAACAGTAGAGGACGGAGGTTGGATGCTAAGGAATCAGGGTTGCTGTAGCCAGTGATGATAATGGGCTTCACAGGCTTGCTCTTATATAGCCACCAGTCGTAGTCGGTTAGACCCAATTGGGTGACCAACCCAGTCTACCCAAAATGGCCGACTGGAGGTGAAATAGGCCACCGATGACACAATAGAACTGTGGCACATAATAGAGCAACTAAACCTACAGTCTCCGTTTGGCCCTAAAGCCATCCGGGACCATCTGAGGCTCCAAACGGGCCCTGCAACCCGAGAGTGGGCTGCCTCGGGAAATGCTCCGTCTACCCTCAGTGTGCTCAATCATGGGATGTCTTACCACACTTGCATGTAGCCTAGTTGGCAGTGTGCCAACTCTATCTGAAGCCGTCTAGCCATCAGGCCACACATGGCCCCCATCTGGTGTCCAAACTAGGATCTACCGGATAACCGAGCTATTCAAATGCCTTCTCCTCATATGGGGGGCTTACAAGTAGAGTTAGCTAGTTCTTGCATAGTTCCACGAGAGTGGAGCATTGATATCTAACACCCCCCTCAATGTCCACTTGCAAGTGAACTTACTTTTTCGGCCCAATGCCAAGTCAATGAAGATGACTCTCTAGCAAGTCTCTTCCAAGAGCCTTTGTGAAGATGTCTATAGCATTCTCTGTAGTTCGACAGTACACCAAGTTGACCTCTCCATCCATGATGAGCTCGCGTACAAAGTGATATTGAATCCTTAATGTGTTTTTGTGCATTCACAGCCTTCGTGTAGCTACGAATCAGAATGTAAACTACCGTGTTACATGA